>NC_049996.1:16833786-16874191 GCF_000003815.2 Branchiostoma floridae | reverse complement strand
GAGGAGAAGAGAATGAACAGAAAAAGAAAGGACCAAAGGAAGAATAGGAGAGTACCGGAATCCAAAGGGCGGTCTGGAGAGAAAATTGTCAACACCACCGTCACGAAAAGAGTTGATTAGACTAGTGCTTCTTTAAGCGTAGCCAAAGATGGTGAACTAGAGATGTCAGCTTCTGCCAGCATGTTGCCTTCACTCTGCTGCTGTAATTTATCTAAACCAGACACCAATGTTGCCATTGGTATGTCTTTTTCATCAACATTATCTGCTTGGAATGACTCTCGTTTTGCTTTGGTATCTTGCAAGTCAGTCAGAAATTCTTCACTACCTGATTCTCTTCTAGCTTCTCGTTTTTGCTTTGGCTCCTCCAAACCTGAGAGAAACTCTTCCTCTCTGCCAACATTACTGGATTCAGTTACCTTTCGTTTGGCTACTGGTCCTGCTAAGCTAGTTAGAAAAACATCTTTGTTTTCCTCCATATCAGATGCTTCTAAGCTCTGGGTTGAATCTTGTGGCTCATATGCTGAAGATACATGTTTGGTTTCATTGTCTGTTGTGAAAGGGTCTCCAGTTCTTGCTTCTGCTAAACTGGCAAGGAATGTGTCCCTTCCTTCTTCCCAGCCCAACAGTCTTCTGTTCTTTCCTTCTTCCAAAGCTGTGAGGAAAGCCTGAGCCTCTAAATCCTGCTGAAACTCTGCCCTTTCCTTCTCTGTTTGCACTTCCCATGTTTGCAAGGGAGAATCAACTTCTTCATCAGGTCCGAAATGTGTCGAATCTTCCTCTGCATCCGATATATCTTCAAAGTCTTCAGGCACAACATCTTCTCCTTCCCTGATAATTTCTTTAACATTTTCCTCAAAAACATCGTCCAAGAAAGAATCAGATTCTGGGAGGGAGTCAGACGCTGGAGACAGCTGAACGTTAGCTTTTCTCTTTTCACTCCCTTCTGTCAAACTTGCCAGGAAAGTGTCCTCTTCTGGTGAGAATTCCTTACCTACCAACTCTGTACGAGAGGCATGCAGGATGCTTTCCTCTTTCCTTGCCATTGCTTGATTTTGCTTGAGCTCTGCTAAGATCTCAAGGAACATTTCAGACTCAGACACAGATTCATGTTCAAGCGAAGGAGATGTTGGAATGTTATCTTTCCGCTTATCTCGCATTTCTGACAAACTTTCCAGAAAAGTGTCTCCTGACAAATCCTGCTCTGTCAGTGCAGGTCCCGTTACATCAGACACCAGCATTGAACTGCGCTCTTCTCTAGCAACTGCCCGTTGTTGCCTTGGCTCTACCAAGCTTTCCAGGAAAGTCTCAGGCTCTAACTCAGGTTTAGGCGGCTCCAGGAATTCACCAAAGGGTTTCTCTTCAGTTTCAGAACCAGAAGGAATGTCTGATTCTAAGAATTCGTTTTCCTTATTAGGAAGTGTGAGCTCTCTTGGTGTGTACATTTCAACTGTTCTCTGCTCATAAGTTAGCAAGGATTCACATCTCTGTCTGGTTTCCTGCAAACTTGTCAGGTAGACATTGCCTTGCTGTCTGAACGGAGCTGGTTTGGGTTTTCCCAAGTTAGCAAGGAAAGTGTCTGTCCTCTCTTGGATGACAACTTGTCGCTTTTGCTTCCCTTCTTGCAAACTTGGAAGGAAAGCCCTGGCATCTCCAAATGGCACTAATCATGCAAAAACATAGGAAGTCCGATATTTGTAAAGCCCACTCAAGGAATGTGCTCCACAAATATCAGATACAAAACTGACATAATTTTAGGGGGATTTAATCTTTTAGTTTCAGGTTCATTTGTCAAGAAGAAGATGACGGTAAGGAAAAGAAGAAGACATTTTCTGGAGAAATTAGAATTACAGATGTGAATCCTTCTTAGTTGCAGATTATGCCTACTACTGTAGATTTAGAAGATATGGAAAAAGGAGGTGCTAAGATTAAAGCAATAGTTGATCATCTAATTGTTTATGGAAAAGTATAGTCCATTCAGTTGAAAACTGCAAAGCTAGCAAAGGAAAACTACCTTTATTTAGGAACCTCAGACTTGATTTGTTGCTGTTAAATCTACTACTAGAAATTTTAGACAAAACCTGTACAAGGCACATGAAGGAGAAGAAATTCTATGATCTCAAGGGCCAGAAGGGTGTCACTAACTAATGGAGGGAAGTTAAGACTTCTAGGTTGACAGGGGAAAGGTATTGGAGATTCCATTAGAGACTGAGTAACAGGACAGAAAGGGTGTATCACAAGGGCTACACAGGGTTTTGTAGGTTATGTAATAGGAGGTGAAGATGAAATTATGTGAAATGACAGATGTCAGGAGGCTAAAACTAACGCCTTCCTTTGAGCAAACACAACACATGGCAGTAAAAAGTGTACACTATTCCCAATAACGTACATGTATACAGAATCCAAATCACAGGCAGTGTAGTCAGAATATGTGCATTGCAACACAAGTTTTAACACATGAGAATTTGCATGCATATGGTCTTCCCTTCTTATGTTGATTTTTGGTGTCATACATGTTCATGTAATATGTTGAACTGTTTGTGAAATGTCCATGATGTACTACTATGAACAAAACTGTAATATTATAATGTTGTCAGTCTATTCAGATCTGTATGTCATATGGTCAGCAATGACTAGTATTTCCTGAAGATTATACTTTGAATTGCTTTACAAATCTGCCCAATAAAGAATGATATTTTTTTAGACAGGACCAGTGACAATTCTAAGAGACGAAGAAGTTTTTGAGGACCAAAGAGAAGGAGAAAAGGACATTCAAAACATTTAGATCCTTTATCTGCCTAGCCCAGCATATCTTCTTGAGTGAATATAATCCCTCCCAACTTGCTCTGAATGTATAAAAAAAGCTTACGTTTGACGATGAGCGTGGTGGTGTAGCGCGCCTCCCCTGCCACCAGTGTGTAGTTACCAGCATCATCCTGCGTGATGTTGATGATGCTCAGCTTGTGGAGACGCTTCTCTGACTCCATCTGGTACTTTTCTCCTGGAGATACAAAATGGCAAAGTTAATGCAATGCTTTCCAATGTAGCAAGTCATTTGGCCAAGACCAGAGATGCACTGATTAACATTTACAATATGTTACTCAACTTATAATGTTCAAGGGAAGCCTCCAGACGACAGAAACCAACAGCCAACAATTGCAAGAAGGATTATGATAAGCAAGACTTGTGACAAATATTCCATATTTAGGTTTTCCTTGCCAATTTCTTCACCCTGTACACAGGTACATGTACCATCAAAATGTGAACGTTGATTAAAGCCAATTAAAAAGAAATCAAATATGACTTCCATTCGTTCTTGCCTGAACTAATCTTCAAATACACCTCAATCTTTCATTCTGAGCTGATATTCTCGCCAACTTCTACTGACCTGCATATACATGTATGTCCTGACTGGACTAGTCAATTCCCAATCATACCTTTTCAGACCTGATATTTTTTACGTCAACTGACCTGCGTATATTTCCTTGTTTGACCCCCAAAATGTTAATTAATGCCAATTGAAAAAGATACTAATAAAGACAATTTCCATTCCCAATCATACCTTAACCTTTTTTCTGAGCTGATATTTAAGCCTACTGACCTGCATGTATTTCCTTGTCGTTGTGCACATGTACATGTAAATGACCAGTTTCACCCCCAAATGTGCACGTTAATTAAAGCCAATTAGAAATAAATTAAAGACAATTTTTATGAGTTCTGGACGAAAGTAATCAATTCCCAATCATGATATTTTGCACTGACCTGCATGTATTTCCTTGTCGTTGTGCAGCCACTGCACGGCAGACACGTCTTCGTCGATCTCGAACTGAAGCGTCGCGGTCTGGTACTCCACAACCTCAAACGCCTCGATCGTCCGCTGCATTTCAACATGAGCAGCTGGGGAGAACAGAGATGTTGTTAAACTTAACTTTCTGTCTACCAAGGGTGCACAAAGGCACCAGGTCTGGGTTGTTATGGCATAAGTCAGTATAGAGATGGTTAAAGACAATTACCTGTGGCTAACATGACTATTCCTGCTCTACAAGATTATGTAAAATTCTCATTAAAATCCCTACTCAATTTCACTTTTGTCAGCAATATTTCAAGATTAATATCTACCTATGCTGTCAGATACAGTATTGGCTGTAGACAAACAAAAACTTTTTTTAAAGTAGGAAAACTAGGGACACTACAACACAAGGCAACATACCTTGAACAACAAAACAAGGGCTTTTGGAATCTTGACGACTCAAAAACCATTCCATATGTACAGTAACTGTTAATTCTTAGGTTAAAGATACAAAACACAAGAAACACTTTGACCACATGTAGAGTAATACTACTCGATATTGGTTCACCTTCTTCAAAAGAAAATCTCAACATTCTACTGTCACTTACAAACAATAAGGATTAAGATTGCAATTGGGGGGAAAAATTTCAGAGAGTATACTTGTCGTCATAAAAGTCTTTGAAAGTGACCTGCCAAGTAAAAGGTTCTGCTTCTGTTTTATAAGACATGAAACATGATATAATAGTCTGATGACACTCAGCTTTTGGTTCAAATCTTCCTAGGGGAGAATTTGTAAAAAAATGGTAACCTATACTGGAGAAAACAAAAATATCATAAAACTTCTGTGCCTCCTAGTCCTACAGGGCTCACACTTAGCGAGGGAAAAGAAAGCGGGATGCAGATCTAGAAGCGGGTTCGTTCTTACTCTCTACATAGATCGTGAAGACGTGACGCGTCTCCCCGGCAACGAACACGTAGTCGCCGGCATCCTCCGGCAGCGTATCGTATATCAACAGTCGATGGGTGAAGCGGTCTCGTTCAATCACATACTTGTCGCTAATCTCAAGCCTCAAGTCCTTATGGAGCCACTGAGCATCGAAATCCTCCTCGGAGATTTCGATTTCTAGGACAGCCGTGTCATGCGGGTCCACTCTGATTGGCTCGTGGGGTGCGGAGCGGATTTGAATATCAGGCAGGGGGGTCTCCTCATCAACTGTAACTGAGCAGCAGAATGCACGGCTCAAAGTTTGGCAGCAGGTTTGAAACGGCCGGCCAACTGGGTTAGTGTGGCACAGGGCAGGTTTTTTCTTTGTCATCCCATGAAATAATTTCAGTATGAATTATAGAATTGTTTTCTTGATTCAAGAAAGTTGTTTATTTTCGTCCTTACAATGTTGTTTTGAAGTTGAAATCTGGTCAAGAATGGCATTCGCACTTTTTGTCTTGTTGACAGCGAAATACAAAAAAATTGGTTACTGATTTGAACTGGGTCTATTCTTGAAAACTTGTCGAAAGATTTACAGATAGTCTTTTTGCTGTTGGGTAGACTGTTGGGATGACAGAGAATGGCGAGAGCCCTGGTACGGGATTTAGACGGTGGCAGTGCAGGAGTGAGACAGCAGAACTTGTGCTGGCAGCCAAAGGACGTCAGTATGAGCTTATCTGACTCGTGTCAGTGGGAGGTTGCAAGGGAATGGATGCAACGAGGTTGAACTATAACCGTGCATGATGCAAAGGTGCTGAATGCAAGCATACCAAAAAAAAATAAGAAACTGAAATGGACTGAAGGGCTAACTTGAGCAGAAAATAATCAAAATGAAACAAAAAAGTGAAAAGAAACTAAAAATGTACCTTCATGGAGTACTTTAAGTGATTATCCATTTAAGTGATTATCAAATGAAGGAGTCTGAAAAAATGGTGAACTGAAATACTGTGGACATTCACACTTACGAAACGGTGGACTGGACAAGTGATTATTACTTCAGGTTAAGAACTGAAAACTACATGTACTACAGTGAGTTGGACATGATCTGGTTAATGATACAAGTAGAAAGTAACAACAAAATAACGCCAAGATATACACATTATCAAATCTTTCACGACTTACAAAACATCAAATTGATAAAATAATAATGACAAAGGTACAAAGATCCTAGACATGAACGTAATCACGAGTATACAAGACACCTCTCATTTGTCAACTGGTTGTTATCTTTTCTGTACAAGAGTTCAATGAGGGTTGCAATTGATGGTATCAGCACAAATAAAGATGAATTTTGGCCACCCCAAGTTACTTGCTTTGTTACTGAACATCACAAATTTAAGATCTATATGTAGTAGGTGGCAATGATAGGGTTCAGTGGCAAACTTACATCTGGTTACGTGTGTATCACGATACAGACTTTCCCCTAAGATTCTGTTGTGACGTTTCAGTTCAGCATGATATTTTTTTTAATCTAACAACCATGAAACTAAATTGGTGCGGCCTGTGGTGACTGTGGTATCTAAAAACACGAAATTCCTGATAATTGAGGCGAATCTTGACATACCTTCAACGTAGAGGGTAACGACCTCCCTGGTCTCGCCAGCGACGAAGACGTATTCGCCAGAGTCGCCCTGTTCGGTGTCGGCGATCAGCAAACGGTGTACGCAGCGATCGCGCTCCACCTTATACTTCTCGCTTGTCTCGATGCGAATCTCGTTCCGATACCACGAGACGTCCACGTCCTTGTACTGGTCGGTGACCTCGAACTCGAAGGTCGCGACCTCGTTGGGTTTGACAGTAATGGTTTCCATCGGCTTGCGGCGGAACTCCACGTATTTCACTGCAGATGGAAAAAAACGTTTAAGAACATACTTGCATAAAATCTACAAAAATTAACGTTAGTCTTCTCATAGTCAAATCAAGCTTCCTATCCGTTTTTGGTATTGATTGAATATAAAAAAAAGATTGGCAAAGCTAGAAAAGCAAATTCCTTTGCATGAAATTAAAGAACTGGTCTTCAACTGATCAAATTTAGTTTCTTGTTGAATGTTGGTATAATAATTGGTTACAAAGCTGTACATGACATTGTACATGTATGTAATACTATTGATGCTATTGCTATGTATACCCACCAAACCACTTTTGAGCAAGATTCTGTATGGCATTCTACTTTTATTTACTGTTCTATAGTCTCGAGGCTACGAGGCAAGATGCTAAATTAAGTTCTTGACAGAACGCACCTTCAACGTAAAGCGTCACGCTGGTCTGGGCGTCGTTAGCAACGAAGGAGTAATCGCCCTGGTCCTCGAGGGTGACATTGGAGATGTAGAGCCTCCTCACGCCGCCAACCTGCTCGAACCGGTACTTATCGCTGGTCGACAGGGTCACCTGAACAGGTGGAAATAAGATCAGGTTTCAGTTGCTGTTTATTGCCAGATGATCTTTGTTACTTACTTGAGTAAAAAGAAATCAGACAGTAGAAAGTTAGAAGTTAGAAGCTCTGAGGAAGATGTCTGACAGACATCGAAACATCAGCAGGTGAGAAAAACTGGTTGTGTAAAAGAAAATTCCTATGTCCTATGATCTACCGACCTGATGAAATTATTTTCGGTAGAAATGAATGATACAGTAGAAGATTCCATTACCATAGGAGTTAAAATCTGTGACAGCATTGGCCTAGGGTTTTAAACATACATGTATGTCATGCACAAGTCTAACTTGATGTTATTGTCAATGTCAGCTACAATTATCTAAAGTACTATTATTAATAACGTTTTCTTTCATTTTGCAGGTAATGTGTTATGCATACATTTTGTTCAGCTGTTTTTCTTGCCAGATGGTTCACTGCTTATCAATAATTCAATAAGTAAACTTCAATAAGAATTAAGATGAAAGTTAGTTTACCTCATTGCGGAACCACTGCCCCTCAACATCCTCCTCGGAGATCTCCAGCTCGAATGTGGCTGTCTCGCCGGGAGAGCAGCGCACGGGCTCGTAGATCTTACGGATAAACTCCACGTGTTTTGCTGTGGGGTGGGGGGGAAAGGGTGGCATTAGACACGCTTAAAGTTACGCTTAAAGGAAGTTTCCACCCTTCTTAACTTTTAACTTGAAGACAAAGTACAACATCTATGGTAAGTATGAACAGGTAACTGTCTGAGACATTACAGCTTACAATACAATACTACAATGTGTATAGATAACAAAGTTGAACAACAGCAAAGACTGTCTGTTAAGACTACAACAAGGGTATAGACAGTAGAAATGGAAAGAACTTGTTAAAGTCCTGTTTCTATGGTTACTGTACAATTACTTTTGGAAGAATTTTTGATGAACAAACCAATTATACATTATTGTGACGGCTCCAATGGTTTCTGATAAATGTGTTTAAGCTTTAACTCCTCATCATGGAGTGTGGTATCAACAGTGATTGTTTCTATGATGACTGTTACTATGGTGACTGTTACTATGGTGACTGTTACTATGGTAACTACCTGCTGGCTCAGAGCTGGCAACTGAAAGGGTGAATGGACAGGTGGGGTGGTGGCAGGAGAAGAAACGAAATGACGAGAGAAGACACACAGGAAAACAAGCAAACAAACAAACAGACAAACAGTTACATAAAGATAATGTTAATCGGAAGGAATGGCCAGAAAGCAAACACCACAGGAAAAAAACACTGCGATGACATGCACGGTGTATAGCTGTGCTGTTTAAGTGTGGTATAAGATGAAATGGTACAACTGTTGTACTACTGTTGTGCCATTGTCATCCTATAATATGGTCTACACACAGCCAACAGTTAGTGGAATTTTTCTTGTGATGTTTAAGTGACAGAAAGGGAAAGTACTTCAAAAGAAGACTGAAGAGGATTCATGTACAAGCAAGTCATTCAAATGAAAAGAATGGAAGAAAAGGAAGGAATTGAAGATTGAAGAAAGGATGGAAATGGAGAAAAGGACAGGATATTGATAAGTATCAAGGCTATGTAAAGAATAGGGAAAACCATGCAGTTTGGAAAGGAAGGTAAAAATGTCCGAAGGAAATGAAATGTTAAACTATTACTATGTGATCTGTCTCGATAACTTTAATTAACAACAATGACGTACTGTCAACATAGAGCGTTGCCGTGGCCTTGGTGTCCATGGCAACGAAGCTGTATTCTCCAGAGTCCTCCACGGTAACGTTGACGATCTCCAGTTTGTGCACCTTCTGGTCTGCGTGCACGTGGAACTTGTTGTTGGGCGCAATCGCTTCCCCGTTCTGTGTTGGGGGAATGAAATTTGGTCAACACGTGTGGCAAATAGGTTTGTGAAATGATACAGAGAAATTGTGAGTCCTGTGGAAATAAAAATCAAAGCAAGCTTGTTACAGAAACACCAGAAACCTGTGGCTGTCCGTGGTGCTGAAACATGTTTAAAAAACTACAATGCTTGAAAAAAATTCTTCTTACCCTTCTTACAATTCTTAACAAGGTTCGAGATTTGACAGCTACATGTATATAGTTATTACATAGGAGTTATAAGTAAAAATGTTCTGCAACTTTTCTACAGACTGAGATAGAAAATTATTATCCCTGGTGCTGAAATGCCCTCAAAAGCAGTTTATACTTAGTGTTCAAAACTTTCTTGAGTCGGTTCAATATTCAAATAAATGATACCAAAAATGTAACAATCTTTTGCAACTTTCCTTGCAGAGATTGAAAATCGTTTTCCTTGGTGCTGAAGTGCCTTCAAAAGCAGCTTATACTGTTCAAAACTATGTTACATCCTCAGTCAGTTAAGTGTGAAACTGTACACCCAAACAGTACCCACCTTTAGCCACTGCACATCCACTCCTGAGAAGTTGATCTCCACCTCGAAGGTTGCAGTCTGCTTCTCAAAGATCTTGATGTTCTGCAGCGGCCGAGTGAACTCAAGTTTGCGAACTACGGAAGAAAACATTAAGTAATGGTTATGACTAGGCTCATATGCTGTTGATTCCTTCCATGAAACCCACAACAACTTATTTCCTTGTTTCTCAAGCATTTTAAGGTGAAAATACAACAAGGGGCAAGCAGAAAAACACAGTTATAACTGTGTTCACTCTATGAAACTGAGTGCACTAAGACATAAACCTGGTCCTCAGGCTTTGGCTTCATGTTTGTTTGGTACATCCCTGACACAGAGACATGATTGGATAAAGAAACCATAGAAGACACAGCTAACACTTCTATAGCAACTGTTATAAGTTGAGATTACTGCATGTAGATAATACAGTTGTCACAGCAGAATTTGTCTAAATCCAATATCCTTGTACTACACTTTTGCTACTGACAAGAGCAAAGATGAAAAGTCTTATTTTTTTGCCTTTTCCTTCCATATTAACTTGAAGATAGCAACAAGGACCTGAAGATTATGGATAATATCTACAGGTTCTGAAGTAAAAGCGTCTTCTTACTCTCCACGACCAGCTGTGTAGTCTGTCGGAAGTCTCCGATGACAACGGCGTATTCGCCAGCGTCGCTCTGAGAAACGTTGGAGATGACAAGGCGGTGCACGCAGCCCCGGACCTCGATCGTTACACGGTCGCTCGGGGCGAGAACACTGCCCTTCCGCTCCCACTGCACCTCAATGCCTGGGGGATAGGCAAATGTTAAACATTGTTAGCAGCGCCACCTAGCTGCAGTACCAGTCAAAATTACCATGAGGAATATATCCATCTGAAATGTTGTCTGTTGATTGTATTATACATGTACATTGATGAAGATTAGCCGTCCAGGTAATAAGATTACTCTAGCAACTGGATATGATTTTGTGTTAGTAAGACGTTTCCAAAATCACATCCCGTTGTTTGAGTATTGCTATTTAGCATATTATACATGTAGTTCTTACTGGGATTTTCTAACCTGATAAAATTTTTCATCTGTTATTCAAACTTTACATCGTATACAGTCTTGCAACTGACTTCATATACAGCCGGCTGAATTGCACTATTAACAGTACAATACAATACAATGGAGTTTTGGATGATCCAAATAACTAAGACATACACTTCTTGATAAAATTATATATTTGTTCTTCAATCGTGTTGTATCAAGCAGTTTTAAATCTATGGTGAAATCATTGGAATGCATTGTTTTACGTACCTTCGTGTGAAATCTCCACTTCGAAGCTCGCGGTCTCCTGTTCGTAGACGGTGACAGGCTGCAGTGATCTCGTCACCTCTAGAGGGCGCTCTGTGGGAAACAAGACACACAATCGTGAACACACTTGCACAGCAAATCTTTGATGGTGAGTTTTACTAGGCATAACAGTTTCACAAGGCTTTTTCAAAAACTTCTTAGCCTTACCCAAAGACAAACCCTAGGATGTAATTCCCAACTTGAAAATAAGAAAATGAAAAGTATTTGGATATTTTCAATTTCAACAGATAAAAAATTATTGCTTTTAACGTATTTCTGGCCTTTTTGCTTGAATTCCAATTAAAATGTACATTTTTTTTATGATAAAATTTTAACAGATGCAAAAAAAAATCATTGCTTTGAATGTATTTTCTGACTATTTTTGCTGGTTCTAATTAAAAATGTGAATTTATGTCTCATGTGACCAAATTGTGAGTTACACCCTTGTTTCTGGATCAGGCTGAGATGTTCTTGACGAAGCATTGCAGCTTCACCACTCGTTAACGTCACCTGTAACGACCAACTGAGCGGAAGCCGTGACATCACGGCACTTGAACTTGTACTCCCCGGCGTCCTCGAACGCCAGATCCTTCACCGTGACCCGGTAGAAGAAGTGCCGGTGTAATTTGATCTGTACGCGGTCGGAGTTCGTCATCTCCCTGCCATTGTGGAACCACTGGTGCTCAAGGTCATCCTGACTCAGCTCGATCTCGAAGGTCACGGCGCCCGTTTCCATGGCTTCCATGTTCTGGAGGGGTTTCCTGACCTCCAGAGGAAGGGCTGGGGAGAGGAGAGAACAGACATGTTGGTGATCTGAAGGTCACAGCAAAGGTGAAAACAAATCACTGTCACATGACTTAGATTTGGGGTTTTAGAATCAAGGAAGCTATGAATAGCATGCAAGGTTCTTTTCTTCTAACATGAAAAGTTTTCACTATGAACAACATGTATTTGTTTCAAGCTTACAAGGTTACTCCACAATCTATTAAATCTTAGAATATAATACCTTACCAAAAAAAGTAACTCAGTCTGGTACTTTACATGGCAACTTAAGCATTCACCATCTGTTTGTTTTTGTTCAACATTCTTCCAAACTGACTTGTATCAAGCACTTACATGTAGCAATATCTATGTCAAGTTGGCACGTGTATTTCAATGCAGGCAAGCACAGATAGACAAGAGCATTTAGCAATTGACACTCAAGTGGTCGAGCACAACCATAAGTGAACAACTTTCCACAATCAGTGAAGAGAGGCAACAAAGTGGGACAGTATGGTGCACTGTGGAACATGTCAAACACACATTCAGTCCGTCAGTCCTTTGTGCTTTTAATGGTGATTTTAGGCCTTTCCATACGAAAAAAAACATCAATGTCTGCATGGAAAAAATAAAATAGGAAATGGAATTTAAATAAAATGTCCTTTTATTTAACAACAAGAATTATCTGCTGACCGTCTGTTACCTTCTTCGGGGCAATAGACATATGGTCATCAAATTTCAGCAGGTAATTATGTACAGGTCGCAATTAGATAGACTTTAAGTGATTTAACAAGTGATTTTTCTGTAATGTCTTGTTTTCTTTTGGAAAGGCCCTCTGTGAAACTGAGATAATGAAACCATACTTACATTGTTCTGTAACTGCAGGTGGAATGGCGGCAAAACAACATGGAAACAGGATGACAAGAGCACAACAGCAGCATGGAAACACCATGATGGCAATGCAATAATAGTATGACAACAACAATGGAGACTTATCAAAGAATAGTTTGAGTATTACATGAAAATAAGCTACATTTGTGTATTTAGCATATCATAATGGTACAAGGATGATGAATGGTATAAGGTTGCAAAACGACATCAACAATGAACATCTTGTCAATAAGCTAAACAAGAGATGACTAAACAGGAGAAAACATAATTTATCATTCCATAAACTAGAAGAAACATATCCATGTAGTAAAATAGCTATAGGAAGACTCAAATTGGATGAAATTCTGGTATGATAAGGTGTCCAATTTGCACAGTATGACTGTCACTGTAATAGTGGCTTGATATTCAGGCAAGTCGAAATATCTATCAAAAAGACATATTCTGCCATGATGAAAGAATGTAATGTCTCTGTGCAAGTTAATTATAACCAATCAAACTAACTGTCGATAGAAATAACTGTAAAAGTTTAACCAACAGGATAGTGGCCGCATGTCCTTCAAAGTCTTGCATTTACATGTTTCGGTTTGTCATATTCCTGAGTTTTGACAAAGATAAGAAGGGCAGATACATTATCTTCATCCAGTTTGAATTTGTCTTTTTGTAAGAGGACCAGTAGGCAGGGCTACAGGATCAGACTATTTTCATCCAGTTTGAGTCCATCTACAGGTACAGGTGTGTAAGAGGACAGGTGTGTTACCTGTGACAGTGAGTGTGGCGGATGATGTTGCCTTCTCCACCTGGCAGGTGTACTGTCCAGCATCCTCCAGTGTCACGTTACGCACCACCAGCATCAGGCACTTACGCATCACCTGTAACCCATAAATCACCCAATTAGCTCGTTAACTCATTAACAACAACAACGTTCCCACGCTTAGGCATTAAGATCAGGTACGTATGCATCACATGTAGTCAATAACTCACCAACATTAACAAACTAGCATCAGCAATCAATAACTCAGTTAACTCAATAACTCATTAATAAACCAAAACCAAACACTAATATGCATCACCTGAAACCTATAACTTACAATTACGATAACTGAATTCTACATTACTCAGTTAACCCATTAACGTATCAGCTGTCAGCTAACCCATCGACTAATTAGCACACAAGATAGCTAACCATCTATTGACAGCTCACTAACCTATTAACCAAATCGATAACTTACCTGCTGCTGATACTTGTCTCCCATGGTGATCTCGACGCCATCCTTGTACCAGCGAGGTTTGGCAAACTCCTGGTTCACGTCGGCCTCGAACACCGCGGTGGCGTCACGCTCCTTTGCAGTCACATCCGCCAGCTCCTTGGTGAAACCTAACTCAACCACCTCTGCACATGGGGGGGAGGAAAATAGATGTGTTATAAAAGAACTGAAAGAAACAACACTGCACTCTGTACATGGACAGTAGATGAAAATAAAATGTGGAAAAACAATTTTTCTGTTTTTGAAGAACAAAACTACATACTCCAGAGATATCATGATGATGGTGTCTACTAAATATTTAAATCAGATCTCACATCTGTTTAACCCTCAAACCACCGTATGGGGTCAAAACTGACCCCAGGCGTATATCAATGTGTGCCATTTTGTCATTTCTAGTCGAAAACAAATTTCCTTCCAGGAGTTTGTTTGTGTATATGTCCTTTAACTTTTTCTACGTTTTTATCGAGATTGGTCCATTGTTGATTAAGTTATCTTCGAATGTTTATGCATGGTCCGGTGGGGTCAAAACTGACCCCAGCATTTTTTTAAACAAACTTTTGCGACCCACACTTAAACTACTTATGGTAGGATCACGAAATTTTCAGAGAATGATGGACATGTAAACCGAAATTATTGTAGCAATTTTTGTGCCATTATCATGTTATATGACGATATTATGACGTCATCTAGGTAATATCGGCCGCCATCTTGGAATTTGACTGATGACGTCATCAAATTAGCATAAATCATGAATATTGAGTTCTGAAATTTACGTTGAATTTTATAAGATGTTATAAACAACTGTTATTTGCCAAGAAAACCTTAAAACTTAAATGTTTAATACAAAATTAGAAAATTTCGTAATTAATTTGTCTGTCAGAATTCCGTTGCCATGGCAACATGAAAAATCATGAACATACTTTGTTCACTGAAAATGTTTGCTATTAAAATTTTCTAAAAAGTTACTAAGTTTGGTGGCCCTAGCATAAGCCATTCAGGCGCTATATGGCATTGAAGCTGGTACAGGCATCAAAAACCTCCTTCCCGGTCTGAATAGCGTTGGTGCAAAATGTGGTCCTCATGATCTTTTGCATAAATTATGATAATAAGCTTGAAGTATTTTCACCTAATCATGTCAGATTGTCCCACATAGATCAATGAAACTATACATATATACAAATCACAAAAAGATTCACACAAAAACTGTATTTGTACAAAACGTTATGGGGTCAGTTTTGACCCCATACGGTAATCTACGTCACAAAAAAGCTACGGTGGTTTGAGGGTTAATTATTCTTCCAGGGGTGCTAAAATGCGTATGACAGATAATTGTTCTTTTCTGTCAAAGCCAAATTCCTTTATTATAAGTTTTTTATGAAAACAATATTTAGAGAAAAATTGTTTGGTGTCACAACTATGAACTGGGAAAGATGATAGTGACTTACTTGGCACGAGTAGGAAGGCTGTGCACGAGGCACTTCCCGCCGCGTTGTCGGCCTTGCAGACGTATGTCCCAGAATCCTCGTGGTCCGGGTTGGGGATGGTCAGGACGCAGGTTGTTCCGTCGCGCGTGATCTGGATGCGCTCGCTCGACTGCAGCTCTGCGCCGTTCTTGAACCAGCTGATGCGTGGTTCCGGCTTACCGGTCACCTTCGCTTCGAACCTGCACTGCTCGCCTGGAGGGGCAGGAAATAGGAGGTTTACAGTCAATTTCTTTTCAGGAAACAATGTAGATCAAAAATATAGAAATATGTATCTGGTATACAATAATTTTTTTTCCAAAGAACTGTGTGAAGAAAACAAAGAACACTATAGATAGGTATTATGTGGGACACAGAAGTGCGAAAAGTTCTAAATTATCTTAAGTTGTAGAGTAAGTTATCTTAAGTAGTCTTGGAAATCTTCACTGCATTCAGAGACATGAATAAGATTTTTATGATTAAACCTCTGCTTGATTTTCTGTTTTTTATCTTTAGTATTATTTTTTCTGTGAACAGTGTAACCCAAAAAATACATAATATTATTTGGGACAAAAAAGCATGAAACATTCTGAATTGTCTCAAGTTGTTGTATGCTTTAATTTGTGAACTGTTTTTTTTTTTTATTTCAAGGTGTGCTCAAGTTTTATTTTCTGGTTTCATCTTAAATACTGACAGACCTCACTATAACTGACATGGTTAAATTTTTCAACTGCAAACTTTTGGCAATGATTCAGCTCCTGAACTCTGACATTTCCTTCTTGTCTCCTATCTAGCCTCCACTTGAGTTTCCCTCCCATAACGGGTGATATAACCTTACTGAGCTACAGTCCTGACATACTCCACATACCACTCCCCCCTCCCAACCCAGGGGCTGCATGGCGGCCAGGCAGACATACCCCACATTCCTAACCACCTGCCTAACATAGAATAAATACCTCACAGGCTATTTCTGACTCAGGGACAGGATCAGGTTTCACCCTGACCTTCTCTGCCATATTTGGTACCTCATTTGCATACAATGGCAGTGAGAGAGCATGATTTGAATACAATGGGTCAAATTTGAATACAATTGGCTTTCTTGCAGTCAGAAGCCTCTGAAATAAGTTTTCAGAAAGTTGAAGACCTTAAGATTGATTCATTTCAATGAATAGAGATTATTTCACAATAAATCGCAATGCTTACATGTGTACATGCTTAGTTAGATATTGAGTGAATGTGTCATTAACCATTAGGAATTGAGACTTACAATAATCAATACTGTCACCAGTTTTATAGACTTATGAACTTACCAGATTTCTGATCTTAGTTTTGCATCTTACAGAACTTTTTTTATGAAGTTACATGTATGCTTACTCACATTCTGTTCTGTGGGTAGCTTCATTATTATTTACCCATAGTTATTTAACAAGTTTTATCAACTCATTAACTCACCAGGCTTGAGTTTCTGGTTCTGTATCTCTTGGGCAAGCTTAGGTTCTTTTAGACTGCTAACTCATAGATTATACTGTGGCTGTATTTACCTTCATCAACTTTTCATTAACTTATCAACAAACACTTTACAGTTATATGCTTTATTACGTTAAAATCATTAACTCACCAGGCTTGAGCTTCTGGTTCTGCATTTTCTGGGTGAACTTAGGTTCTTTTATTGTGCAAACTCATAGATTTGGTTGGATTTATCTTCATTAACTTATCATTAACTTATCATTAACTTATCAACTGACCAGGCTTGAGTTTCTGGTTCTGTATCTTCTGGGTGAACTTGGGTTCTTTTAGTTTTGCAAACTCATAGTAGATTTGGTTGGAGACGGGAGAACCACAATAACGATAACTTATCATTAACCCATTATTAACTCATTAACTGACCAGGCTTGAGTTTCTGGTTCTGCATCTTCTGGGTGAACTTGGGTTCCTCCATGCCTGGTTCCTTCTTCGGTCTCTTCTCGGGGGGCGGGGCGGCCCGGGCGGGCGCTGCCTCTACCGCCACTTCTCTCTTCTTCAGGGGCTTGGCCTCCTGCAAGACACGGAGAAAACGTCTTAGGCACATCTCAAGGAATCCGGAGAACCGATTTTGCATACCGAAAAGCAAAACTGACCAGTTAGAAGATCTGAGGAAGATGTCTGTTAGGCCTCAAGATATCAGCTGGTAATATTAACTGGTTGTGTAAAAGAAAACTCTACTATCCAATTTTGCATTAATTTTAATATTACTTTTCTACTTCTCAATATAGATTTGCTTGAGCATATCTGATTATCTTGGCTTGCTTGAAGACAATAAGACTATAAAATGTCTCAGATATTATCTCAAGGATGTAAAAACCACATAGTGTTTGAGTCTCTTTGTAGACATCGAGAAGA
Source organism: Branchiostoma floridae (assembly GCF_000003815.2). Classification (NCBI taxonomy): domain Eukaryota; kingdom Metazoa; phylum Chordata; class Leptocardii; order Amphioxiformes; family Branchiostomatidae; genus Branchiostoma; species Branchiostoma floridae. Next base: position 16,856,502 of record NC_049996.1, on the reverse strand, counting down.
CCCTGAATCTTCATAAAAATGCAAGAAAAACATGGAATCCGAATCAAAACAAAGTGTCCCTTACAATTTTGATTTCCTCCTTGGTGATTCCCTTGAGCTCCATGCCAGCCAGTTTCTCGTAGTAGCCGGGCTCGAACCTTTTCTGGAACTTCTTCTGCAGCTCCACTGAGGCCAGCTCTGCTTCACTCTTCTCTTTGGTTACTGTGGAACAAGATGGAAGGGATGTCAACGTTCTGCTGCAGTACTGTAGAAGGCTACTAGGTGGCCTATTACTGAACTTATACTTTGTTTTGCTGTCAGGCACATAGATACTGAATATATAAAGATCCATCCACAGCTTCTCCAAGAATATGTTTCTGTGTTTTCTTTTGTTTAAGCCAGTCATGTTAAACTGGCTTAAACAAAAGAAAACACAGAAACACATTCTTGGAGAAGGTAAAAAGAATTTGATCTAAAAAAAAAAAGATTATTCCATTAGATTATTAATATAGAATCGAGCCCATAGGAAGCCACACAGCGAAACATTTTTGTTGTGTACTGGTTCGAATAAAGTTCCTAAACGGGGAACATGCGGCTCCAGCGTCTTTTCTGAAGATGAGGCGCAAGTGTGAACGGTTGGCTTGAGGTTGTCCTTCTCCACATACTCTCCATAAGATTATCAAGTAACATCTTCCAGGACACTAGCTAGCTACACGGGTTCATTTCTTAAGTGTGCCAAGAATTCTGAGATTTCTCTGGTTAGAAAGCCTGTTCCAGAATGCCATCCTTCGCCTTTGTGAAATGGGGTCATGTTGACATGTCTAATAGTATCTGTTCTACATCATTCTGCATGTGCAACACTTCCAAATGATGAGAACTAAACAATCTGCAGTGTACATGACCTGGCTATATTTTGTTATAGACCATTTACGTTTCTCTCTTAAGTCAATTTAACATAATGATTATGGTGTGCTTAGTATACATCCACGGTCAACTAAAACAATGTATTTTTAAGTTTACTATTTTTCTGTGTTAAAAAAATGAGGTCCAAATGCTGAGAACCAAACAATGGAGTCATTTAAGCCACACATTAAAAATCACTTCTTGTTAGTCACGGGTTGTCTGGCTTTGTAAGGCTTCCAGCTAACAAACATGGCGCAACAAAACCAGAAAACCCGGGGTTCTTCTCATGCAAATGGTGGAATGTTTGAAGGTCAAATCATGTGGACTTTGCCATTCACCAATTTGACCTTGGGGTACAAAAGACTTCCAACTTGCTAAACTGTACATTCAACTTACGGTCCAACATGCAGTTATGTCTGTTTTCACTTCTTTTGAGTACTAACAAGAACTAAGATTATAGCAACCGTTCAGTGTTGGTTTGACTATTACTGACATTGTACTAAAATATCCTGATTAAAAGATGCAAAATCTAAGGATTCAGAGCACCGAAGCTAATGGTACTATTTCTGTTGGCAAATTGTCCACAAAACTACACACCATTCTGCACATATTGCTTAGGGAACAAACCTTGTGTTGTTTCAGTGTATGTCTTTTTAAACTTAGCAAACAGACTTCTCTTGCTTGTAGATATGACCTAACTAAGATCCAATTAGATCTTAAGAATTTAGGTAAAAGTCAAGTGAATCAAAAGTTGAAAGGTCTTCAGTTTTAGTTTTGTTTGTTTTGCCAGAAAATACATCTCAGTTCTGTGACCCATTTTTCAAGTATCCCTGGTTACATCTAAAACTACAACAACACAGCAAACTTAACAAAGAATTCTAAGACACCTCTCTGACTAGAATTGATCTTGAGGTGTTCTTCTCAACTCACCTTTCTCAACCTTCTTGAGTTTTGGCATCTCGAATCCTGGCGAGCGATCGCGCTTGACGGTGAGCTCCTCACGTCCCTTCAGACGGTGGTATCTGCGAAGGTCAGGGTCAGCAGCAGCTGTGGGGAGAGGAAGAGTTTGAACATTTCTGTTACTCGGTGTGAAAAATCAATTATTTTTGGTTCTCTTGGTTCTCTGTGACTGATCACAAATACATGAGATGAACCAGGAAGAACATGTATGAATTGCTAAGGAAAATATCAACTTTATGAAAAAAATACTTTTCATTCCAGGCAAACAGTTAGATTACATTGTTCCAACTTTGTTGAGGTTTTCAATTAATATTTCTGTGTTTCTTGGTGTAAAAATTTAGTATTTCTGCTGCTTTTGCCACCAATAAGCAAAGTGACATGAAAAATTCCAAAAATCAACAATCGTGGAAAATAGTAAAATTGGCAGTTTTGCTTGTTTGTTTTCCTTTGATCCTGTATATGTTTATCAGAAGCATTTAAATAATCATATTTCATGCTTAATAGCGGTACCTAAGAAGCAGACTCTCGTCTTACTTTTGGGAGGAGTCTTGAGGATGGTCCTGTAGTCCTCCTTGAGCTGCACCTCGAGAGGAACGACCGTCTCGGCCGTGCCCTGGCTGTTCTCAGCCACGACCTTGACCTCTCCGGCGTACAGGGTCTTACACTCCGGGATCTCGAAGTGGAAAATTCCGTCATACCACACGCGGAAACGCTTGCTCTGTAAGGGAACACATACAAGCATCGTTGAATCATAACGTAATAAGTTCCTCTGTCAGCAACTTTTGAATGACACTTACAATGCCTTGAAACAAGGAAAGGAAAGAATAAGCTAGAGAAAAAGCGTACACTTACTTAAGTAAGTGAGTTATCATACGTATCATACAAAAAAATTGTTTTTGAAAGTCCAATATACAAAATTTTCTAGTCTTCAAAACCTGCTTGACACAATTGAAGAACAGTGTGAGACTTTCCTGATGTTTTGTGTGGAATATTGACTCAGAAATGAAAGTGTGTCTTAATGTTCAGAATACAAAACTAGCAACTACATCATATCATATCAAAGTCTCAGATCCCCCCATGACCCCAGGGTGAGAGTTGAAAGGTGACTGACCTTCCTGATGATGGTGCCGTTGAGGTACCAGCGTACTTTCGGCTGTGGGTGTCCGGTGATGCGGCAGTGGAACTTGGCCTGATCGCCCTCCACCACGCGGCAGCCCTCCGGAGGCATCACGATCTCCGGCGGAGCTTTCTCGAACTCCGGCTCCGCCTCGTCTACGTACGTACGCATGGTCGACCTGTCAGAGGGCAAGGGTCATTATACAAGGTACCTTCTATACAGTCTACAACACATACCAAGGCTAGCTAAGGTTCACAGATTTTTAAAAAAAATTTAAAAAATATGATTAACTGGAAAAACATCATGAAAACAAAGCCTGAGGACCAGGTTTATGTCTTGGTGCTCTCAGTTTTATGGAGTGAATACAGTCATATTCAAGTTTTCCTCCCTGCCTGTTGCTCTTATGATGTCTGCTTCCCTTTGAAAAATCTGTGAACCAACAAATTGAATTGGTGTGGCCTAAAAATCACTTGCTACATGGGGACAACGTCCATTCTACTGGAAAGGGTGGAGGACATTACAAGCTTCCCGGAACCTTCGACCCAGTATCGACATCACATTTATTTGTCAAGTCAATAGTTGTAATGAGGGGAAGTCTTTACTTGTGAGCACAACATTGTCTTCTCTTTTAAGCAATTAAAACTAACATCATTTTTGTATGAACAAAAAGAGTTGAGTACGTAATAAATATACAAATAAGAAAGGGAATTTGATGGTGTAATAGATAAAAGTTAAAACTTGAACTCACTCTCTGAGCCTCCTCTCGTACTCGGTGAGTTTGCTGATGCCCCTCATGCCCTCGGGCAGCTGGGTCTCCTCAATCTTACCAGGAACATCTAGAGGGGGACAGCAGTCAAACAATTAAAACAAACAAACAAACAAACAAACAAACAAACAAACATTCAGTCACAGGTCAAGTTCTATAGCAATGGTCTTCTGTACACAGAAACTTTAAAACCATGATCCTCAATCTTACCAGGAACATCTAAAGGGGGACAGCAGTCAAACAAAACAATTAAAACAAACAAACACTCAGTCACAGGTCAAGTTCTATAGCAACGGTCTTCTGCACACAGAAAATTTAAAACCATGATCTTACCAGGAACATCTAAAGGAGGACAGCATTCAAACAAAACAATTAAAACAAACAAACACTCAGTCACAGGTCAAGTTCTATAGCAACGGTCTTCTGTACACAGAAACTTTAAAAATAAAACCATGATCCTCAATCTTACTAGGAACTTCTGAGCAGGGGGACAACATTCAAACCATTAAAACAAACAAAAAAACAACCAAACATGCACAGTTACAAGTCAAGTCCTACAGCAACAGTCTCCTGCACACAAACATGCACAGCTATACGTCAAGTTCAACTAGACAGCAAACAGAAACTTTGAAACAATGATACTCTATCTTACCAAGAACATCTGAGCAACAATACATGATGCATGTACATGCACAGTTACTCTTCAAGTTCAACAGGCAGTTTTTTTCCATATGCATAAACTTGAAAACAATTAAATTTAGTAACTATCAAGAAAAGTATAAGCACCTAAGTTCTAAATAGACTAGAAAATCTAAGAGCCTGTCCCAAAGTTGCTACATTGCATAGTTACAAGTTCAGATTCGCGCACTCGAACGAGGAAACTTTTTCTAAGACCCAAGAGTCAACTTTAAAACTTTCTTATTAAGAACCAGTAACCTTAAAAATTAAGAATCTGGAGGAGGATCTGACCTTTGACCACAAGGCGGGAAGATGTCTCGGCCTCTCCGTGCTGGTTGACGGCGCGACAGGTGATGATTCCGGTGTCGCGTGGATACGCCACCAGATAGTCCATGCTCACGAAACCAAACTCGTTCACATACTGCAGACGGTTGGCTGGGAAGGAAAAGGATAATGTTTTTTTATTATGACCAGGGGTTTGGGTGCCAATACGTGTATTACTGTATTGCACTATTACACAGGAATTTAGTTATCAACACCATGCTCTCAAAACCAAACTTGTTCACATACTGCAGACAGTTGGCTGGGAAGGCAAATGATGATGTTTTATATTTTATATAATGGTTTTCTAGTGCCAATATTAAATTAAATTCAATGCACTATTATGCAGTAACAGAATTTTGATATCAACACAACTTACAGTTTAAATTACAAGATAATCAACTGGATAAAATACAAGATAAGCAACTGGATAAACTTTCCTAAAGAGTCAAATGTTTCAGAATACATCCACTGTCTTGCCAGGATTACAATTTGTTCACTGCTTAAGTTTCAAGAATTTTAGTGATAACTTTTCAAGGCAACAGTCTCGTCAACAAAACCTAGCATCTAGCAGATACCGTAGATATAAACAAATGATTCAACTATGACTCCTACAGTATATGTCATCTTAAAACAACAGTCTTTGCCACATACGGTACGGCTGAAGACTGTCTTATCCAATACTGTCTCATCCAATACTGCAAATCTCTTGAAGTTCTCTACTCTCCCACCCCTGCATATTGGGGGTGGGGGGCTGCATACTTGTATACCTACATGTATATACCAACATAAATGAGCTTCACACTATTCAGGTGTCATTTCTTGACATAAATTTTGCATTTCCCCCCTACCTGCTTCGATGGGCTGTCCGTTGTTCAGCCACTCCACCTTCATGTTGGGGTCTCCGATGGGCACCAGGCGACACTCGAAGTGAGCGCGCCCCATGCCCTCCAGGTTCACGGGACTGATCTTCGTCTTGAAGACTGGGCGCTGCTTACGCGTCTTGTCGTACAGATCCTCTTCGTCCACAGATTCCTCACCGAACTTAGAGATGGCCGTCACCTCCCTGGGAGGAGAACAGGAGTTTTTTGTCAGAAAATAGGTTTTTCTTATTTTTGAAATCTTTTATTTATAAATATTTAGAAAAACTATGAGAAAAAAATATGATGATTGGTTACTGATGCCTTTCCAGCCAGGCAAAATAAAGTCTTGGTACCTCAAAATTACTAGAATTAGATTTATTAGCACCTTTTTCTTCTCTCATTGTAAATTTCTTGTTATCACAGAAAAGAGTTGAAAACCCAAAATCTTATTAGACAACAATATGGTTAAAACACTCATTGAGAAATGTCAATCAAGCTTCAACTGGAAAATAAAAAGAATTTAAAACAAAAACTCACTCTCTCTTGAACTCTGCGGTTCTCTTGGACTTGGCGACCACCAGTCTCTGCGGTGGTTCGGCCTTCTTCAGTGTCGGAATCACGGTCAGTTTGCAGCGGGTTGCCACGGTACCGGCACTGTTAAACGCCACGGCAGTGTACCAACCGTCGTCCTCTTTGTCGGTTATGTCGAATATCAGGGACACCATTCCGTCCTGGTTGATCATCCTGGGTGAGGAGAATTAACATGACGATCAGTAAGTTTATTGGACTGTTCAACATTTGTGAGGAGAATTACATGTACATGTAACAGGATGATCAGTAACTATGTTGGACGGTCTGGCATTGGTGGGGAGAATCAAAAAGAAATCAATCGAATGCTGTTTCACTGTCTGAAAATTTTCATTTTTGTGCTTTAGACCTTCAGACATTCACTGCTTCTTGTTGAAAGCAAGTATTTTTCAATCACTTGACCTCTCTAAATGTCATTGTTCAAAATGAGAATTAAGAATTAAGACTAAATCCAAACATTCAAACTTAACAATCTCTTTCATTGCAATCATTGTACAATTCTTTTTCTTAGAGCAAGTCTAAATAAATTGATTTTTACAGATCCAAAATTTCCATCTATTTGATTGACTATACTTCTTGTGAAATGACAACAAATCCCTTCAACTTTGCATGGTGAAATGTAATAAATAGATATTAAACAAATAAACAGATAAACAACGCTGACCTGAGTCCAGGTCTCTCGGAGATGGTGTATCCGTCCTTCTGCCATGCGATCTGCGGGTACGGCACGCCGTGGATACGCGTACGCATCTCCGCAGCCGCGCCCTCCTGTACCTGCACGTTCTGGATACGCTGCAGAAACTCCGGACGCTCCCCGATAACTCGCGCTGGAACAAACATAGCGTTTCTCACAACTTGCAATATGGTAGGATTGCTAAAACATTATGGCGGGATACAGGTATCTGCATAACACTGCCAAAACTGGAGTTACCCTGATTAAGTAATTTATTTACTGTATAATGATGATGATTTGGTTTTCATTGACTCCAACATACAAAATGACAGTCTTGCAGTCAACTAGAATGTAGTTAACTGAATTGCATTGTTCAACAAATTGATTAATATAACTCGGACTGAACTAACAGATGACTAAGACAAATTTACAGCTCTAAAATAAAACATAATAGCTATTGTAAAATGTCCAGATAGCTAAAAGCAATGAGCAACCAAGAAGTTTTTTTTTTTCTTGATAAAACCTCCTTGGGTTAACTTCCTTGAGCAGATGATTTACATGAGAATGCCTCAGTTACTGAGAGTTTCAACTCAGTAGTCAAACCTGTACAAGTCATCACTTCTGCACAAGGGCCCCCTGGCCAATATAACCACTTTTGGTGATCAATTGATAATTGTCCCGCCATTGATACTAGCATTGAGAAGCTTGTCTAGTACACTGTGACTATGAAATAGACCAGATCATATTAGTCTCAAGTGGACTTCTTTAATGGTTAGCTCCTACTGTATACTAAACAGTGAATTACAGGAATGCATTTAGAGTCGATACTTACGGACAACGTTGAGTCTAACAGTGAACGAGGCCTTGCCGGCGCGGTTCACAGCGACGCACGTGTACTCGCCGGAGTCATCCGGGGTCGCGGGGATAATCAGCAGGGAACGGATGCCTCCCTCATTAACCACAGCCTGGAGCACAGTGGGAATAGGTAATGAGCACTCTGAGACGCAGTGAGATTAGACAAGTAGTCAATCCTTTCACGAATATTCAAATCATTGTAAGGGTTAGGCTGAGGTGAAAGTGAGCGAGGGAAGATGGTAGGAAGCAGAGAAGAAGGAAGAGTTTGTGCAGTTTTTAAGACTGTTATGCTAAACATAGGAAAGAAAAACTGTATGCAATTGCTGAGAAAGAGAGAAGACAAAGTGTCTCACTCAAAGTATGACAAAATATGGATGAAAAATGTGTCATAGTCAAAATTGAGAGCTAAAAAGGTGGTCTGTACATTTCATTTTGGTTAGTCCATTTTTTGTGTTGAAAATTAAAGTTTAACTTTATTCAGTTCTTTTGTTTTCAGTGATGTTTGGTTAAACTAAGCTAAATTTTGGAACATTCTATATTTTGTTAGAAGTGTAAAATCTTTCAAAATGCTTGTGACGTTAGAGGATGAACACTCTACACCATGATGAAAAATTATGTAGATGAATTTCAGGTTTCATCGCCATGGAAGTGAACATTTCATCACTTGTCTGAACCAGTCCAGACCTTCAGCTGGCCATGGAATTGTAATCACTAACCCTGCTGCGTTACAATTAGACTGAGATGTGTCAAACTACTGTATTATATACATTTGTGTGAATGCAGGCACACAAATTATGATGATCATCATGCTTTTGGTAGATTGATAGACTGGTAGTTATAAAACCATTGTGTGAAAGAAGCACACAAAGGTGATTATCAGATGATCGGAATCATGCTTGGTTCATTTTGAGGTCGACTTCAGTAGAAAACTCTGAATCAGACTCTGATTCTGCACCGAAAATCATCACCAAAAACTTTTAGTAAAAAAAACATGCTTCATTTAAAACTACACCTGATTGTCCTTAATTCCATTAAACATTTTAGTATATGAGCAGACCATTGAAGTTAGATATGTCTTACATTTATGGAACTTTGAACTGTCTAACAATAACTTTTCCTACTCTCTACATTATGTTTGTAATTTGAATTCCAGTGTGAACTAAGAAAAACTTTTGCAGGGGGTCAGGTTGGCTCATCCTTTTAATCTGCCGTGCAAAGGGCAAGGGTTGGAGGTCAGGGGTCTCTCTCAAGTTCATACCGCAGGTTCTGAAAAGAGTTTCATCAAGAACCTCAGATGGGTTGGTTTGAATCATGACCAGGATTGGAGACAAATTAATCAGGGTTGCCTAGTAACACAGGTCAGGGGTCACATACGCAGGGTTTGGGGGGTCAAAGGGGCAGGGGTCATATCACTGTGGTTCATAAACCGCAGGTTCAATAGGAAAGTTTCTTCAGGAAACTCAGAGACTCTTTTTAATCATTACCACAAAATGGGCAGTTTCAGCTTTTGTTGCTTTAATTCGGCTGTTTAAAGGGATAATTGTTTAAACACTCTGAATCAGTGGCTACTTAGACATTGCTTCTCAAAATTGAGGAAAGGGTCAAAATGAGAATAGATTATAAAGATTTCAGTATGTGTGCGAAAGCTTGCAAGTTAGTATGTTAAAACAATCAAAGCAGAGAAAACAATAGACTGCACTTCACTGAGTAACATTGTAATGTAATGCTCTAATTCAGACAATACATTAGGTTGTCTGATATCACAGTACAACAACTTTCGCTTTAAAAATGAGAGCCAGAATCTGACAGTATTATGTTAAGCTTCAGTTTTTTTTACTTTATCTTTGAAACAAAAAGTTTTCTGGTTGTTTTCCTATTTCTATGCACTTAACGCTGGCAAATGGAGCTATGACATTATTCTATTGACAGTATGAGGCAGTGTAGCAAGCAGACGGCGTACCTTGTGTGTGGCGTCGTCTTGTACGGGCTGTCCGTTCAGGAACCACTGGATATCGGGAGGGGGGCGGCCCGACACCTTCAGGTCGAACCTTGCCATCTGACCCTCGATGACCTCCAGGTCCTCGGGACGCTGAACGATCTGCGGGCGGAAGTGCTTCTCCTTCACGCCGGGTTCTGTCGTGTCTCGGCGGGGAGAGCGGGAGCGGGAACGCGGTCCGCGCTCCGGGCTCGCGCCGCTCTTCTTGGCCTCCAGGTACTCGCCATATCCCTCCATCGAGATCTTGGACTCGATGATGCGGGCCTCGGCGATGCCTGGGTGAAAGGTGATTATCTTATTAGTATTTAGTATAATAATCAACTATGCGTCAATGAAATCTTGTTGGAGAGACTCTCTCTAACAAGATCTCTCCAGTGTCACTGACAAGAGACACCGAACGGTTGTCTGAAACGTCTGACCATTTCCAAAATCATATATGGTTGCTTGAGTAACTACTTTTGGCGTATAATCAACTATAGTATTAAGTGTAGCTCCTGGCTAATTGGGCAGTCAAGAACCATAATAAATGATTGTTTCTGAGCCAAAGAAACAAAAAATGTAACATTTGAGTAGACCACATGGCTAGAAAGCGATGTAGCCGGGAATGGTAATACCTGGGTAAAAGGTTTTTGATTTTCTTTCACTCTACAATGTATCTTACTCCCATCCATGAATTAATAACAGGGTAAAAAGCAGTCAATACTTTTCAATGCCTTCCATTCAATTCAAAACGAAGGGAACATCCTGCTAACCTGCTTGGCATGTGAGTCTAGCTGTGCTCTCTAGCTACATGTTAAACATATGAGTATAAATCCGTAACCACTGGTTCTCTGGCTACATGTATAACGGATGAGTGTCAATCTGAAACCACATGACTGTCTCCCACCTGCTTGGCGTGTGAGTCCGGCTGCGCTGGGTTTGACGACAGCCTCACCCTCAGTCTCAGAGGCGGAGAATTTCTCCTCCATCTCCGTAACCAAGGAGATGCGCTGCGCCTTCTTCGCTTTCTCCTCCTCCTCCACAAGCCACATCGCGTACTCAGCTGGGGGGGCAAGGGACATCTTAGGGTTTCTCAAGAACTTTCACTTTTACTTACATATCAAATGACATATCATACTCAGCTGGAGGGGCAAGGAATGTCTTAAGGTTTCTCAAGAACTTTTACTTTCATGGACATATGACATAACACCTCATACCGAGCTGGAGGGGAAAGGGACGTCTTTAGAATTCTCAAGAACTTTCACTTTTATCCACATATCAAATCTACATCTCATAGTCAGCTGGAGGGGCAAGGAATGTCTTCAGGTTTCTCAAGAACTTTTTCTTTTATTTACATATCAAATAACATATCATACTTAGCTGGAGGGGCAAAGAATGTCCTAAGATTGCTCAAGAATTTCACTGGAAGGCATTTCAGCACCATGAACATTCAGACGTATAGGCTGTCACTTTCCGATTCAGCAACATTTCTTAAAACCAAGAAACTAACTAAGATATATTTTCTTCGGTTTTCTATCTAACACTAACTTGTTATGTTAACCTTCCAGTTCAGCATTATTATTTTAATCTCGATGAGCAATATCGAAATATCAGTTCCTTCAGGATCCTCTAAGAAATGTGCCTCAGCTTCCTGTAAGACATGTGCTTTCAGTCATGAGGCAAGCTTTCTGTGTGGCTTGATAAGTTATTGATAACCTTCCAGTTTAACATTGTTTCTAATTCTGGATGCCCAATCAACGGACAATGTCTAAGTCTCAGTTTCTTCAGCATCCTCTAAGAAAGAACTCGTTAATAAGCATCCTATAGTATAAGACACGTACCTTCTGTCATGAGGCGAGCCTTCTGTGTGGCCTGTCCGGAGGGACTGCTGGCCGTGACGGCGTATTCTCCGCAATCCTCCGGAAGCAGCATGGAGATCGAGAGCATGGCGAATCCCATCTCGTAGCTGATCTGGTGTCTAAAGGATGGGGGAAAACAGTACTATTAAACAATAAGATCTCATATCTACATCAAAGATAGCATTACATGTCTCAAAGCTAATGAGGCATCTAGGAGAATATGGAAAGAAAACTGACTCAACTTCAATTTGGCAATGAGTTTACAATGCAATAAAAATTTAAGAGTTTTCAGTATAAAAATCTGCAGGCAACCTGGTGAATTTCTAACACTCTTTTCTTTGCTGATTGTTTTATTAACTCCTTTAGCTGTCGCATGTACATGTAATTGTGACAGCTACTCTTTCAGTGGTAACTAAGTTACAAAGAAAACATGGACACTGGGCATAAGGTACACAGCATATAACAACATCCCACAATTACCAAAACCAACACAATCGTCATACAAAATTGTCACGTACCTGACACCAGATTCAATCTTGAGTCCGTTAAAAGTCCAGGAGATTTCCGGGCGGGGGTTCCCGTCCACCGGAATCTTGAAGATCACGGTCTGACCTTCGACATACTTGCAGGGCATGAGCCTGGCCGCAAAGGTCGGCTTGGAGATGCCCTTTGAACTATCAACTACAAAATCATGTGGTCCCCTGCGGAGAGAAAACAAAGGGGTTTAGGAAAGTGTGGACACTGTACATACAAAATCTATCAGTGCTTCGTCTGCCATAAAGTCAAAGCATAATGATTTGACAGACTTGAAATATGATCATATCATCTTTTGTAAAATACTTTTTTTTCTGTAGAGGTGAACAATACGCACTGAAAGACATAGTGAATGTTATGATATGTTATGTTATGTTATGAGTTATAGGTTATTAAGCTCTATGGTAAAAAAAAAAACATGTACACAAAATCAATGATCAATCAACGGCTCACAATTGTTAAATTCTTTGAACTTATTCACGTGTGACAAAGATAGAGATGGTCTCAATGACGTCCATGCCAGATAGCAGATCTTAAGGTTTCTCCACTTAGATATAGAAGATGATTCTATTGTGATAAGAAATGCTGATCTGTGATACTTACTCTTCGACTTTTGGTGGCGGTGGTGGTGGAGGTGGGATCTCGATGACCGCAGCAGCTGCAGAAAGACAGAGGAGTTCAAGCTTGTTACAGATGACACAATTACAGAATCACAAAATAACCTCATATTATACCTCAGGAACATTCTGTGACATTAGATCACAAATTTTCTTGCTCGTCAGACATCTTCAAGTCAAAATTTAAGGTCAAGATGAAAACAGAACCTTGTAAGGAAAACTTGAAGCTTACCAATTCATAGCTCTCATAGGCTCATATTTAAATTAGGTATTATGTTTTAAATTCTGAGAACCAACATAAGACCTGCTGCCTGCTTGTTTATGTTTGTTGTTTATTTATTTTGTTTATTTGTTTGTTGCTTACCGTTGACGTGCAGGAAGCGGTAGCAAGACCTACTGCCTGCTTGTTTATGTTTGTTGTTTATTTATTTTGTTTACTTGTTTGTTGCTTACCGTTGACGTGCAGGAAGCAGTAACAAGACCTGCTGCCCGCGTCGTTCAGCGCGGTGCACGTGAACTTGCCGGCATCGTCGATGAACACCTCGGATATCACCAGCCTGGCGACATCACCTTCCATAGAGATGGTGAAGTCTGGGGAGCTCTCGATCTCGGCGCCTTCGCGGAACCTGGGGAAAACAAACAAAGGTTCAAACAAACAAATAAATAAACAATAAACACTTGGTCCAAGGCCATGTAAATGTGATTCTGTCAGTAGCATCTTTTGAAAATCACAAAATGTGATACGTTTTTGTAAGAATCTATCACCATCAACAAAAAAAGGCTAAGCTTCATACTGCAAATTGCTATTTTTGACAGGGCTAAATTTTCAATGATCTGGGAGCTGAAAATGACTTTAAACTGGAGTTAATTATAACAAATACATATGAGAGCAAACATTATGTAATTTTTTTCGAATCTGTACAGAAGTATATGTTGCTCCTTGAAAAAATCTTTTTACGGGGCTTTAAAAGCCTACATACATATATAAAAAGGTAGGATACAAGACATTAACTTACCACTTTACTAAAAGCATGTACAATGTATTATGCTATTCAGATTTGAAAGCCAAACAGCAAGGGAACAGAACAAGTTTTGAAGACAAACGTACCACTTGACGTGTGGCTGCGGCTCGCCCAGAACGATGCACTCAAATATGACACATTCCCCCTCCTCAGCTGTGATGTCTGACAGGGCCTGGCAGGAACGAACACATAAATAAACAGTTAACGAACGTCCTCTGCAATTATGTCTCGTACAGATTATGATTAAAAACATGTCCATGTATAGACTAAGTTTGGTGGTGACATTCTACAAAATGAACTAGACATAAATATGTATGTTAGTGCATTGAAACACACAAAAACGAAATGAAAATTTAAAAAAAAATCTGGGAAGCATTCTACCAAATTGCTATTACAGTTTTTACACATGCAACATCACAAATAGGACAAATGCGCAATGTATGAAATCAAAGGAATGTTAATGCAACAATACAAATGTAAGATTTGGCAAGATGCAAGCTTTAAGAACTTTACAGGTGCATAAGTGTCATGCTCCTTACTTAAGAAGTGGAAGAACATACTTCCTGTACATGTACATGTCAGTTTTACAGTTAACAGTTTGTTAGAGTTTTGCTAAACAAAATTTGATGCTGTTGCTCTCATAGTAGCGATAATGATTCTGTATCATAATTTCTCAGATGTTCAGACATTTGAGGTCAAACATGAATCACAGAGCAAAATGTAGCATCAAGGACTGACACAAGTAGTCAAGCAGATTCAGAAACAACAAGTTAGTGTTTGATTTTCTCAAACAGATTTTCAATAAATCCAATAACTCAATGGCATCCACTATATCAAGACCGCATGCATGAAATGATTAGAGAGATGAAGTTTAGGGAAAAGACAGACACATATACAGCAAGTCATGGTAAATTTGTAAGTTTACAGGCTGAGCTCAAAAACTAAAATCGTGTGCATAAACACTATTCTATTCCTACCACATGCCATAACATGAAAATGAATAGGCTTGTGGGGTAAGATTTAGTACAATATGAAAAATTCTACAATGAAGCTTACTGTAGACTTAATTATAGAGTGTAGGATAGTTCCAGGGGCTAGACAGTGAGGACTCAATACCACAATTGATAAACAATCAAACAGATTTATTCCTTCAATTGACTTTATCACTCATTCTTTGCTCTGATTTTGCATCTTTTTACACCCCTGGAACAACCCACAAATCTGACAAATGTAGAAAACTACAGACATGCTGCATTGTGTGTGTACAATGGTACTGTGTACTACATGATATCTATAGATTCTGATTGCTCTCATATAGCATAGATGAAGTAGTCACCAGTAAGACTATGATCAAGTCTGAAAGGGACGGACAGTTTGAATCACAGAGCAGAAGATGCAAGTGAATGTCTAAGATGCTAAAAGTGAAAGTGACGCAGGTATAGGGTAAAGAGGAGTGCTGTGTTTCAAGAAAAGACACACTGTAAAGATTTGAGATGAAAGTGAGAGTGAATATCTAAGATGCATAAAGTGAAAGTGATACAGGTAGAGTAAGAAGGAGTGCAGTGAAGGCATTTGAAGGAAAAGGTTGTTGGTTTATGTGAAAGCTGTGAGCTAGAAAAGAAGGCTAGAGAGATGATATTGGACACTGGGTGCAGAAAATGCTTCAAGGTTGAGAAAAATGGAAGTACAGCCATGGCATCTGGTTCAGATGAAGGAAGCAAACATATCATAGTTTGGTGCACTCATGAGATTTTATCTGATGATTTCCTG
The DNA here is from genome assembly GCF_000003815.2 of Branchiostoma floridae. NCBI lineage: Eukaryota > Metazoa > Chordata > Leptocardii > Amphioxiformes > Branchiostomatidae > Branchiostoma > Branchiostoma floridae. Next base: position 16,841,022 of record NC_049996.1, on the reverse strand, counting down.
GTGAATGACAACTACAAAAGCTGCAGTGGGACATAGAGCTAGGGCTAGGGCTGGAGAATGGAAAATGAGCTTGACAAGTGATTGGGTGTAAAACAGTGCTCCATCTATTGCAAAATCCTGAGCATGTTGGTCGATGACTTTCTGGTGAAGGACATCTACAGAAGCTGCATTGAGACACAAAGCTGAGGGGAACGGGGCATGAACTGGTACAAATGGATCTCCTTCTACACAGGAATGTGTGATTTCTTGTCTACTGGAGCAGCAGTGAGACATAAAGCTGAAGATTGACAGATGGAACTTCATCTATAGTGGAATTTTTCTCCAACATCTTGTGAACAACATCTACTGAAGCAGCAGTGGTGCAACAAAACACAACTGATTGACAAGCGAACTTGGACAAATGGATCTCCCACTACAGTGGAATGGATTGTATGATAGGTGTCCACTGAGGAATTTCTTGTCTACTGGAGCAGCAGTGAGACATATAAAGCTTAAGACTGAAACTATAGTGGAGTTTTTGAGCACCAACTCCAACATCTTACGAAAAACATCTACTGAAGCAGCAGTGGTGCAACAAATCACAACTGATAGACAAATTGATTTCCCTCCATACGGTGGAATGGTAGTGAGACAGTTGAAACCACATCCATGCCCTACCCTGGGGAAGTACGGGATGTGAGCATCGAAGTCTGCGTGGATTCCCTCGTGTAGCTGTATCAGGGCGCGGCGCCGCTGTCCCGGGCTCCCCTGCACCTCCTCTGGGTGTGCACGGTACACTCCCTCCTTGGCGTGTCCCGCGTGGATGACCTGCGCCGGGTGGATTGCCGCGAGTGCTGGCTGCATCCGCTCCACAGTGGTGTGCCCGGATGTGTGCAGCACGTGCTGCTGTACGCCGGGGTTACGCTGTTGGACGGTGGTAGTCTGCTGTACCATGTGATGCTGTACACCAGGGTACTGCTGTACAGTTGTCTGCTGTACCATGTGTTGCTGCATACCAGGCAGCTGCTGCACCGTGCGGGCGGGAGCCATGTGCTGCAGGCCCTCCACCTGCTGCATGGTGAAGACTGGCTGCTGCAGCTGCTGCAGGGACTGCACCTGGTGCTGTTGCTGCAATTGCTGTTGGTGCAGTTGTTGCTGTTGCAGTTGATGTTGCTGTAGTTGTAGCATCTGTTGCTGTTGCAATTGTTGTTGCTGCATTTGGTTTGGCTGCATTTGTTGTTGCTGCAGTTGCTGCATGGATTGCACCTGTTGCTGCATGGCGCGCATCTGGTGCACTTGTTGCATGGGGTCCCTCCCGTGCATTTCTTGTTGGTAAATCTGCTGTTGGCCTGCTTGCTATCATTCAAAGGTCCAAGGCAAACCCAGTAAGTACATAACTGGCAGGGAAAATGGTTCAACTTTGTGGTGGTCTTTATACATCAAAAAGCAATCACTTTTTTTCTGTCTTTTAGAATGACCAAGATAAAGCCAATATCTGAATATTGACAGAGCAATCTGCAAAATCATTTTTCAAGTAGTAAAATTCTGAGAACCTAACTTGAGTTGGTATTTCTTCTACCTCAACTGAAATTTTAGATACTGAGAGCTTAACAAAGAGTCATTAAGAATTTGCCATACCTTCTGGCAGATTAGTTGTGAGATTGTGTGTTGTTTGTTTGTTTTTTGTTGTGTGTCTAAGATACAAATCTCTCTGTCAAGAGTGTAGATTGTGTGGTGTAGAACTTGATAACAAGACACTAAACTTATTGTAAAAGGCAGGTTGTCAGATTGTGTGGTGAGGATTTAAGACACAAGACTTTGTGTAAAGAGTCTAAAAAAAGGCTGCCATATCTTGTTCAAGAAAATTGTAAGATTGTGAGGCGTGGATGTAAGAAATAGGTGTTTGTGTAAAAAAAACAACAACTGTTACAATAAGACACTAGTCATTGTTCTGATAGTCTTTAAGAAACAGCCGTACCTTCTGGAAGACGGGTTGTGAGATTCTGTGAGGTGTAACTTAATGATAAGACAATTGTCTTTGTGAAGAGAGTCTTTAAGAAAGTCGTACCTTCTGGAAGACGGGTTGTGAGATTCCAGTCTCCATGGCCTCTGGCTCAGCAGGTGGGGCCGGCGGAGGTGCTTGCGCTTCTTCTACTTCCATCTGCACCTGAAGGAGGAGGGGAAGACGTCTTAGAATCATGAGGAATTCTTAAAGACCTGTCAAACAATTCCTCTAATTCCCTTGCAGTGAAACTCGTGGCAATGAATGAATTTGATGTGGGATGAAAAAAACAACAACTTCGGAATAGCATCATCCGACTCTGAACTGCCATCATGTCACAAAGCAAGACAGCCTGAGAAGACACAGAGCCTTCTTCAAGATGCTGTGTGGGACTTCTTCCTCTGTTCTGGAGAAGATGTTTCCTGTGACAGAATTTTGGACTCAGCATCCAGATACTGTCGTCATGCAGACCTACAAGGTGTATCTTAAGCTTTGGCCAGTCCCCAGTTTTCGTTGCCTGACTTACGACATTAGATGTTCCGTTTTGTGCCTACCGACTTCCAATTCTTCCACAGCAGCTGCCATATTGATGGGATAGACCATTTTGGCCAGGTTTTGTGCATTTTTGTTGCGTAGGTCATCTCGTTCTAACCCAACCAACCTCCACAACTTCCATGGCGGCAGCTTATGCCTCTGCCCATTCAGCTTCTTCCTATCAAAGTGCAACAACTTTTCAGGAATTCGAAGAAGAGATAGACCTTTTTGGCCAGGTTTTTGTGCAGTCTTGTCTTATAGGACTTAAGACATCCCACTCTAACCCAGCCATCCTCCACAACTTCCACATTTGGCTTCTTCCTTTTCACTAAAAACCAGTTATCATCAAACTACAACATGCTTCTCAGGCATTTGCTGATGGGATAGACCATTTTGGCCATTCAGCTTCTTCCTATCAAAGGTATTTGAAGATGAGATAGACCATTTTGGCCAGGTTTTCGTGCAGTCTTGTCTGATAGAACTTTACACATTCCGCTCTAACCTCCACAACTTCCATGGCTGCGGCCTCAGCCGCTGCCCGCTAAACCAATCATCATCAAACTACAACATGCTTCTCGGCAGGCATTTGAAAACAGGACATTTTGGCCATGTTTTCGTGCAGTTTTGCATGTCTTGTAGGACTTAAGACGTTTGTTTTCTCCCCAACCAACCTCCACAATTTCCATGGCTGCGGCCTCAGCCGCTGCCCGTTCTGCTTCTTCTTTCCTCCTCTTTTCCTCCTGCATCCGGCGGATCTCCCACTGGATGGGGGACTTCTCGATGGCGGAGATGACGGTTCCTTTAGCCCGCATCATCTCCTGACCTTCGACCCGCAGCGTGACCTCCTCGCGCATCTGCTTGATCTCGGAGAGCTCCTCCGGCGTGAAGGTGCGGACCTTCTTGGCGGGCGCGGGCGGCCTCTTCTTGCCGTTCCAGTCGATCGGCGTGGTGTCGATGGCCGACACGACCTTCTCCGAGGCCAGGTCACGGGTCACGACCTGTTCTGAACGACGAGACGTCTTCACGGAGGTCTGCGGAAGGGCGGCCATGATGATGATGATGATGATAATGTTTATGACAACATGATTTTTTATAACACCATACAAACTGTGATTTTCATGAATGACACTATGGAGCTAGTGCACTGAGATTTTGAATTTCCGGCAACAATAAAAGAAATTTTGCTTTTTTCAACAGATTTTTGAACTCCCAACAGAAACAGTTGGGTTTAGTGCAGACCAACCACAAAAAAAGGAATCTCTTGACTGGAAATTGTCAATAAATGAGTGAGCCCTATTGGACAATGGGATGGATAGTATCATATCATAAATGGATTGTTCTCAATTGTTAGCTGAGATTTTGGCCTGCTCCAGTTTACTTCATCCATGAAATCAAGTTTGTTAGGGTCAATGCATGAAATACCTAGTTAAAGTTTGCATGTCGCTGTTTTACAGGTAGGATGCAGCATTGAAATATGACTTAAGACAACTTCTAGCTGGTAAGTTTCCCTTTTCCTGCAGTCGCCATCCACAAAGCAGCATGCTGGAAAGGATTTCTACCAACATCTTGTGCATTACTCCTCTTCAATTGGAAATCAAGGAAGCAACACTGGTCTCATCCAAGACTTGCTTCTTACTTATGAATTCAGACCCATTTCTACACTATATTTGACAGAATACATTGGGGTAACCATGCCTATGATCTTACAAAAGCAGACAACCATTATTTTTCATGATTCCAAGCATTATGTAGATACTAGACATGACCAGTGAACTATGACCTCCAACCCATGAACTATGACACTCTGGTCACGGCACCATTTGTGCAGTATGTTTGATGGAAACCACAAGCATGCCTCTGCAGACAACCAATGACATGCACAAGGATTGGGGGAATCAAACACGACCCATGAACTGTGACCCTCGACCGACCTCTTGTGATACTCTCGTCACGGCACCGACTTCGCGTGTCTCGCGGGTCACGGTGACGCCGCCACTCACTTGGCGCGTCTCCGATGCCGCTTGCTACACGGTTGGAGAGAGGGATGGTGGAATGAATGGACAGACGAATGGATGGAGAAACCGTGTACATGGATGACACCATCTAGACTTTATACTTCATCATCTACATTGTATGTTTATGGCTTAATAAATCCAAGTTTTGCCATCTTTAAACTTACCTGCAAACATTTCATAATTCAGTCGTTTGCATCATTGACATTTTCGCATAAGCCAAATCGTGACTGAGCAATGCTAAAAAGGAGAGCAACTACTTTGCTGAAAACAAGAACTACACTCAGTGTACATGTACATTGTGCACGTACATTTGCCTCTCCTGCACTCCAAGAGATCAAGCCTTAACATTCTACATTCAATCCAAAGTTGCCAGCTTGCAATGATAACCTCTAAAAGCGTGTTGTTGGGTCGTACCATTTCCTGTTGCTGCTGTGTTACTGTGCGTTCTTCAGCTGATGTGCTAGTCATACTAGATGCCTGCATACTTGTGGTACTAGATGCCTGCATACTTGTGGTACTAGAAGCCTGCATACTAGTCATGCTAGCAGCTTCCATCTGTAAAGCATTTAAGCATAGAAAGCTGCCATCAACACACTACAAAGCAAAGCTGTATATAAAAGCAGATCCTAGGTAGCATAAGATAGTATCAAAAGCTGCCAGAAGAGTGAAGCCAGCCTAGCAGTGCGTTTGGCTCCCAGTGGCTGATGACTCCCTTTGGGTTGATGTACTCCTTGGCCAGCTTTGATATCATCTTATGCCACTGGTAAATCTGCCTGGAGATTAGTATAATAGCTGTTTAAGGCCATACTTCAAATCACTTGCAGCTCTTCTAAATTACATTATGACAACAGGTTAAACAATTACACTGCATGTAAGACTGCATTGCAAAAAGCTTGTAGAAGGCACATTTGTTGGGCCTTATGCATAACTTCTTTTAGCTGTAATGTTATTTGCTTTCTTTAGCAAAGCTGTAAGCTTTATCTGTAGTTAGTACAAAAGAAAGTCTAGCTTGTCCCTATATCTAGAGAATGACATGGTTCTGTTACATGCTTGAAACTTGGATTGCTTAAGTTACAGCACAACTTACTGAAAAATGATAACCCCCTAGCTACACTATACAGATTATCAACTCTATCAATGGAAAGTTCTTAATTAATTATTCTTAATTAAGTACAACTACAAGAAGCAGGGATGGAAGCGGGTTAGCGACGTACCGTTTGTTGCTCTGTAACTGTGACCTGTTGCTGGGACGTTTGGATCTGTGAAGCAAAAAGCGGCGTGCAGCAGCGTTAGTCTGCAGCCTACAGAAGCCATCTATAGCATTAGTATCAGCTGCAGAGTTTGTGTCCAGGGCTCGAAATACTGGGTGCATGTGCACCCAGGTGCACCCAAAATTGGAGCTGTGCACCCAAATATTTTCTGTGGGTGCACAGGGTTTTATGTATATAAAGATATCAAAGGATACTAGAGGGTTAGAAAGATAATAAAAATGTCTGTCATGGTATTTGTTTAAGAATGTGATAACATGTAATGTTTTGTTATTAGGTTTTTCAGACATTCTACTTAGATTTAGTTGGTTCACCCAAAATATTTTTGGTGCACCCAATTTTTTAAGCTGGGTGCACCAGTGCACCTAATCCCAAAAATGAATTTCGAGCCTTGGTGTCAAAATGTAAAAGTGTGCAAGGCACAAGATTGGTTTGTTTGGTGGATAGCTTCAGCATTTGTTTTAGAGAAAATTAACAATTTCTACCTACTGAGCATTATTCAAAATGCTTGAAGGGGTCATCTCAAAATTAAAAACTCTGTGATATGGAAGTTAAATTGTTTAGGGCAGGTGCTGGCAAGAAGACAGCCAAGCATAGCAAATAACACACTTGGGAAAATGGAGAAATAGGGCCGTTGAATAAGAGCCACCAATTTCAATTTCAAAGAGCCACCAATTGTCAATGCAGGGTAAAAGAGGGTTGAACACTTGCAAATGTTCAAAGGCCTGGTAACTGCTTGAGGAAAGTTAAACTGTTTGCAAAAAGAGAAATAACTGACACACACTAACTACTTGAAAAAAGTTAAATTTTCGCGAAGCCTCATAGGCAGAGCATCAACTGATAGTTTCTTCCTGACCCAACTTTGAACCACAAACAAACAAACAAACAAACAAACGGACGTACCGCACGTCTTCGCTCTTCCTCGGCCACGGCAACTTGCTGTGTGGAGACGGTTTGTTCTCCGTACTGTACGCCACCGACGGCCCTTCTGGCCGCGGCGCTGACAACAGCCTCTCGAACCTCGCTTGGTCCAGGTTCAAACCCCTGCAAAGCACAGCATGGTTCAGTAAACAAACAAACAAACAAATAAACAAACAAACAACAGCCTCTTGTACCTCGGTCACTCCAGGTTCAAGCCTCTGCAGGACATAGCACAACTCAGTAAACAAACAAACAAATAAACAACAGCCTCTCGTACCTTGCTTTGAGAGCTTACTGAAGAATTCAAGAAGGTTGTGCAATGAAGAAGACTTTGTTCAATTGATCTACCAACCTAATGAAACTATTTACGGAAAACTTTTACTTACAGATCCGAGATCCATCTGTTGTGCTTGTGTCTGTGCTTGTGTGATTTGGACTTGTTCTGTTGTGGCAGCCTCCATGGCTACTGATTCTTCCGCAGCTGTGTAAAAACAGAGAGAAGCGTGTTCATTATCCT
>NC_049996.1:16815224-16833530 GCF_000003815.2 Branchiostoma floridae | reverse complement strand
TGCATGACCCAAAATCCAATATGGCGGCGCACATGGACACCGATGAAAACAAAACAGGTATTGCTACTACAAACATGTAAAGATGTACTGCAGAAACCATGAGAGTTTAGCGGCGCCCCCTACCTGAAATGACGAGGTGAGCAGCAGAAGTTGCTCTGCCCACGCTGTTGGACGCCGTGACACTGAACTTCCCAGAATCCTCTGGGAAGGCCTCGCGGATCACAAGGGCTGCCAGATCCCCCTCACGTATGATCTGTGGAAACATCCCAAATATGTACATTAGTATTCACATTATCACAAATATGCAAACTTTAGAGCTGACAGATCCCCCTCACGTATCCCAGCAAAGTCAGTCTGGTCGACATATGTCACCTTCATCAAGGCTAGACTGACTACACTGAAGGTGTTAGCTGCATGTGTAGGAGGTACTGTAAATGCATTTAAGTTCGCGGGGATTTAATTTCGCGGTAGTGGGAAAAATGACTTTTCACGGTGGATTTAATTTCGCGGTAACACCATAGACTGCAGTCTAATACCATAATGGAAAAATATTCGCGGTGGTTTTAAGTTCGCGGTGAAGTGGTCACCGCGAAAACCGCGAACATTTATCCACCGCGAACATTTCTGCATTTACAGTGCATGTTTGTCTGTATATCCGATTTTTTACAATTTTCCAATGAAAGTTTGTATCAGAAGGATCAAGGTCGTGATGCTTTCTAGTTCTACATGGTGGTACTAATAGAACCAAACCAGAGATAGAGCTGGAAAAGACTCTCTTCCTCTTAATGCTCTTACATGTACCTTTACTACATTGCCTGAGGATGGAACTGTTTTACAGAAATCTAACCATCTAGATGTATGTTAAAGTGCACATTCTGTTTGATAGAAACTGTAAGATATATAAATAAATAAATAAAGTAAAAAACATCATGCTTCTTTGGGAAGAGTACCCACCTGGAAGTCATGTGACGACTGTATCTCGGCTCCTTCGCGAAACCACTTGATCTCGGGCGTGGGCACGCCTGAGATGCGGACCTCAAGTCGCACCTGGGCACCCTCGCTCGCCTGCATGCTCTGCAGGCGCTGCGTAAAGTCTGGTGGCTCCGTCACGGCTACGGGGGGAGATAAACAAGCGTTACTATGGCAACTGTAATCAAATGGCGCCCTCGCTGGCCTGCATGCTCTGCAGCCGCTGCGTAAAGTCTGGTGGCTCCGTCACGGCTACGGAGGACAATAAATATGCGTTACTATGGCAACTTTTCATTCTTTCTTTCTTGGTTCTCCCGTCGCTTCGATGGATGAGCGTCCCTCGCATCTTGTCCCCTCGTCATCAAACTGCAGAAATAATCCTTTTTTTTCTTATCCTTTTTGTCTTGATGTTCAAGCAGTTTGTCATGCCTCTATAATTCTAACATGGACCATTCCGGAGCATTGCTATTGCATACACAGACTGTACCAAGTCCCTTAACCGGGGTGTTCCTTAGCCTTGATCACAAGTTCAGCTGTGGAAGTGGCTTTGCCAGCCCGGTCCTTGTTCCCCCCCCATAAATTTGATATGAACTATGCCAAACTATCATTAATGCATAGCAAGACTGTACCAATTCCCTATAACAGGGGTATTCCTTACCCTTGACCACAAGTTCAGCTGTGGAGGCGGCCGTGCCAGCCTGGTTCTTGGCCTTGCAGGTGTATTTCCCAGCATCCTCGTCGAAGACTTCCGGGATCACGAGTTTCGTTTGCCCCTCGATATACGTGATCTCGAAGTCGGGATTCTGGCTACAGTCCTGCCCGTCTTTGTACCAAGTAACCTCCGGCTGGGGGTCACCTAGGAAACAGCCAATGGAAAATGGTGTTACAGATTGCACTATAGGAATGGTCTGGCGGTCACCTAGGAAACAGCCAATGGAAAATGGTGTTACAGATTGCACTATAGGAATTGGCTGTCACCATGGAAACAGCCATGTTGCAATGCAAAACTCATTTTATTGTAGCCATGTCAAAATTTGCTGTCCCAGTCAGTGTTTGGAAGCCCAATGCGTTTATTTTCCTTGTTAAATCTGTAATTTCAAGCTTACAAAAATACATTGTTCTCAATTTCATGTCATAGTTTATGGCAGAAATTTTTGTTTGTCCCAACAAGCAAATTTCTGTCCTGGGACAAAGGGGCAGGTCTTGGATACAGCCCAACATATAACTTTCACCAGGCTTCCAATCCATATGCAGATGTTATGTGGGTATCTATATACTGTCTGGGGATCTTACATCCCCAAATTTGGCTGAAGAGCACTGGCTTTTTCCTGCCCAAGCTATTCTCAGAGTTCCCCAGGGAATATACCATATAAGCCTACCTAGTTTTGATCCTCACTCTGACAAGGACATACAAATATTGCAATGTACAATCATGTACGTGTACTACTAATCTCCAAGCAGATTCTACAATGGCATAAGATAGTACCAAACTGGCCAAGGAGTATAGTTAGCCAAGAGGTGTCCATTTGCCATATCAAAACACACTCCCAAGCCGGCTTCACTCCTCTGGCAGCTTTTGATACTGTCTTATGCTACCGTAGGATCTGCTTGGAGATTAGTACTACTATGATGTAGTATTAGTATTAGTAGTAGTAGGCATCCTTCCATCTACTATGATGTACTGTAGTTATATTGCACAGGCCAGGGGATTTGGAGAGAAAAATATCTATCATAATATCAAACAAACATTTTGTGAAAACAGCTTTCAAATCGCAATGACAGAAAATGCTTGCACAATGTGAAAAATGTAACAGTGTTTGTTTTATTTGGATCTCCATAAGTGTTACATCTTCTTTTGAGAAAAACAAGCACACACAGCACTTTAAAGTGATCGACATCTGGTGAACAGAGTAACATTTTCATTCATTCAAGTCAAGTTTGTGATGAGAAAAAGGACTGTCAAAGATTCTGTTTTGATTTTCACAGCTGAAAAGGAAACACTTTCCCCATTCCACACATCCATCCCTCCCACATACAGGATAGGTTTCATTTTACCCAGCTTAGGCCAATCATCACCTAATTGTGACCACTTGACACCCCAGTGTGGCCACAGGTCCTGCAGAGCCACAAGCCTGTGATTTTCTGCCTGATTAGGCAATTTCACACCTCAGTTATTGTGTCAACAGCTGCTCTCCAGGGACAGGGGATAGAGTCTGCTTGTACCAAACCTCCTGGATAGTACTGTGAACCCATTTGATACTGCCAATGATTTTAGTGTTTGGGGGAAAGTCTGGTACAATAGCCTAACTTTTATCAAAATTTCCAACCTCTGGAACTGATAGGGTGAGATTTTCTTAGGCCAAAAAGGAAGGGAATAAGCAAATAAAAATGGTACACAATGAACAAACTGCATGGAGAATGACAGAGTTTTGTTGCAGCAGCTGTTTTCACAGGGAGGGAGGGGGTCTGAGTAGGAACAGGTTTATCCACAGTTGACTGTCGGGATTATATATACATGAGCATCTTACACTGTTATAATGACGTCAGAAACATCTGACAGTGTAGGAAAACAAAGAAATCTGACTCTAGTTTGGCACAAATTTTGAGTACATGACCATGTTAAGGTTACACTGCTCCTAATGACATCAGAAACATCTGACATTTGACTCTAGTTTGGCACAAAATTACAGCAAGTTTCACAAACACCAGGATTGTGACAAATTTAAATAGATCATATGGAAACATGACCATGTGGCAATGCTCCGAATGACATCAGAAACATCTCAAACAGCAGGAAAAGACAGGAACTCGACAATTCTTTGGCAGAAAGAGATTGTTTCACTGCGGCAGGCTGATTATACAATGTCATCAGCCTGGCACACTATACTCCGAATATGACCCCAGCAACTTTGACAGCATGGAAAAAACAGAAACCCTTTGGATGCTTTGGGATGCTTAATTCACACCAGAAACATCTGAAACAGCAGGAAAAGACAGGAACTCAACAATTCTTTGGCAGAAAACTACAGATTGTTTCACGTACAGTTAGTGAGTAGCTGTTTAGGATTGCCAAGAGCCAGGTCATACTGCTCTGAATGACATCAGCAACTTTGACAGTGTAGAAAAACAGAAACCCTTTGAATACTTTTGGATGCTTAATTAACACCCTTAGCTTGACTCCTGTTTGGCACACAACTCCAGATTGTAGGAACCACAGTTGGACTGTGACAACATAGATTATACACAACCCTGTCACACTGATTCGAATGACATCAGTATTAGTGTAGAAAAAACACGGAAAGTCAGAAACACGACTCCTTGGCAGAGCACAGGTATGCTAGGAACGCCTGCAGTCAGAACGCCACAGCCAAGACTCGCCCAACATACTTGAGATAAAGAGAAGAAACTGGGGCTACTTAAAGAATCCCAGCAGCCTGTATGTTTCAGAAGATAAGAAGCTGCCAAGATGCTGACAAATTTGTCAAATAAGGTGGATGTGGAACAGCTGTGCCCTTCATCTAACCTTCAGAAAGACAAGCCCTTATCACATTAAGATCTTGCCAGATATAAAGAAGCTGTAAGAATTATACAAGACATTTAGTCTGCAATGAGAAATAAAAACCCTCATAGCTCTGTGAGATGCTTTTTTGTGAATTTCTTGTTTCATTCATTAATATGTGAATTTCTCACTATTTCTATTTATGTGTTTCACTGCCTAAGTTGCACTTGTGCAAAAAGTTTGGCTTCTATGTTAATTGATTTTTAATTCTTGTTAATTGAAGATTCTATGGATTCTATGAATAGTTGTGTTTTGTAAGCTGTGTAACCCAACACGTGTCATGAAACACAATACACCAGCTGTGTAATTTCACACCTGTCCTATAACATGATATCCCAGCTGCTTTCGTCCATTTAAAGTCTATCTGAGTCCAGGAGTGTTTGGGACAGGTGCAAAATTTGGAATTCCAACTTCTTCAAGAACATTTCATTCTCAGAAATTATATGCTTCTTCCCCAGGATATCAACTGACCTGTGCCTTCAACTCCTTAAAGAAAAAGTCAATGTCTTAAAGGAAAAGCGAACGTCTTACCTGTGACAAGTCCTTCAAACTCTGCTCGCTTGCCCTCAACAACAGCGATGCTTCGGATTGGTTGGACGAACTTTGGCGGTTCCATGTTTCTTATGATTGGTGGCTCTGGTACTCTAAGGAGGGAGACAAGAGGGTTGGAATAACGTCTTTAAAAAATATATCTTAAACATCATGTATTCACCTTATACAATTGATGAAAATTGCTTGACAGAACCTGTTCACATCAACAAAAGCTAACCAAACTCCATACAATCCGAATGTAAATCTCACTAATTTATTTAGATCCAATACAACAGAGTTCATTCATTACACATGTACAAATATTGCAGGAAACAGTTAATATCATAAACACAGGAAATTTAGAAACAAATATGTCAGAATAATGTCTGCACAATTCAGTAAGGTAGCCCTTCTAAACAAAAAGAAAACTTCTGCTCCACATAAATTGTCAACCTCCAGAATAGAAAAATGCTGGTAAAAATGAGCTAAAATTGTCACAAACTGAGCCGTGTCCATGGTAACCCTCAGCCCACATGACTGCCTAAGGACGAAGAACACGCGAGACGTAAACATGACGTTTCAGAGTCTCAGCACTGCTGGTTTTTCAAGAAACTAGAAGAAATCTTGAACAAAACTGCCATCACAGTTTTTATCCCAAACTATGTTCTCCCACGACTCTATCAAAGGCCTGCATCCAGTAGAAAACAGGAGAACCTTGCCCTGGAATGTGCGGAGCTGTTACCTCAGATTTGTGATGGGATAGTTGTAATGTTGGCTTTGTTCCCAGACCCACGTTAAACAGACATGAACTTGGATTAGACTTAGGTAGGGTTTATATCATTGAAGGTAATATTCACTGATCCTACAAAAACAGAGAATTCTGTGTGGTAAACTAAAGTTGTTCTAAAGGGACGAAATAACCAAAATCCAGTAACTGCACTAAAAAAATGGCACTTTTCACAATTTCACAATCAATGCAGACTTTTTGCAGACCTCCCTGTTCCAAAACATATGCTGAACATAAAAGGATGAATACTGATGGTAATAGTAACTCCTCAATCTGACAATTTGGCAAACATTTCAAAGATACATCTCATGGGGCAGATACTACTAGCATTAGATGCAAAAGGCTATAGGAGAACGGAAATGTAGAAAACATATCAATACAATAAGAACTTGTTCAAAGCTTGAAAACAGATAAAACCACAGTAAAAATCAATGTTCATTGAAAATGAACAGTCTGTCTGTAGCTGGATATATGTTGTTGCCGTTGATTGATTTGGATTGATTTTATTTTGCACTTTAAAAACAATCATAAATACAGCAAATTAAAGAAAACAACAGAACGTGCAAGGGGAGAGAAAAAGCCGTGTGGCTTATACAACCTCTACCCCCTTCAAAATTTACAAATCATAATGCTATTAAATGAATATGAAGACCATACATCAAACCATAATAAATCAAATAAATCAAATGAAACCCAGTGATCATCATGACGCAACAAATGATCTAGCTAAAAAAACTGAAGCAGACAAAACTGAACATGATCTACAGATCATAAAGAAATAAGTCAAAATCATAGAATTAACCTGCTAGCAAATACCGAATGAAAGCAAATACAGAAAATCAAAGCAAGGGATGCAACAAACAGGCACCAAGTACATGGTATAATACTTAATAATAACTGAAATATGGAATTTGCAAACTTGACCCTACAGCCATGTTTGGGTGCAGCTCTCCGGAGCAATGGAGGATGGGTGTCAAGTTTCAGACAAATAATGGACAGAGAGTAAAGAGCAAGACAGATATACTGATGGTTGGAATATCCATATTCTGGGAGGCCATACCAATTCTATCTCTTGGTTCCCGGAATTAAAAAGAAAATGCAAAATTGAAATAGTTGTGTATCTCCTAGCTCTGCAACCAATGTCTCTTCCACATACATGTATATGATTTACCACCTTACATACAGAAATCAACCCTCGGGCATAAACTTGCAAACAAAATTGTATTGTAACAGCAAAAGACAATAAACAATGGCTTTGAAGAATTGACAATTAACAAACGATGCTGCCAATGCAAAGTTTACAAAGTTGCTTTTGTACATGATAAAATGATTTCAGCTATCTAAAGTCATCTCCTTGAAATGTCCCGAGTTGGGTGCAGTTCGGTAGGGTTATGGCAGAGGGGTATCGAGTTTCAGATGACGGAGACAGAATTTTGGAGCGGCCCTCCATAAATAGAGAGGAACAGCATGGCCCACATGCCTGACATTGTCTCCTGCTTTACACTATACATTGGGAGGGGGGCATGTAGTACCCCATACACTTCACAGTTTACTCACGAATTTAACAAACAAGACATAATGTGAGAATAATGAGCTTATAGATCAGCTTGCATGTACTGATAGAAGGGGAAGCTTGACGACCTAAGCAGCTTTAATGAGAAATATCTATGACGCTATGCTGAAGTTATTATGTATCATATTACAAGCAACAGACATGGAAGAATTATTTCCTAGCCGACAACTGCATGTTTCGTGCAGTAATGTCATCATTCGAGTTCCTTTATACGAACCATCTACAGCACAGGCTACAATTCTTTGTACCAGGCTATCAATACAAAGTCAAAAAAGAAGAATACGAAGAGGCATTCTGATATTTCTTTAGGATGAAAAATGCCAGTTATTTTTGCCCCTGCTATCATGGTATCTTGCTCAGACAGAAAGGCATCTGTTTGTGGCAAGGCATCGGTTTAAGCAGAATTAAGCCTTAATAAAAGAGAAGACAGAAGAGGAAAGACTTTTACCTTCTTCAGAACTCACGAATCGTTGTCGATATCCAAGCGTTGCTTTCAGCAGTTCAAACAGCACACACACACTGCACTTCTTTATCCACACGATCAGCACACAAAGGAAAACCTAACCTAACAATTCCTTATGTCTAGATAGAAGGTTTCCGGATGAATGTTCCTTGTTTCGTCTTCGTCGTCCCCGATTACTCTTATTTCGAGGCGGGAGTTCCACTGCGGAGGTGCGCAGGGTTACTCCATGTTTCCCGGAGGACCGATCAAGGTTAGGTCTTCCTTTTTTCCGCGGCCCGGCACGCGGACTTGTAGAGAACCTCCTGACTAGGGCAGCTGTTCGCAGGCTTATATACCCCCCAGGTGGAATGTAAAAGGCATGCTGATTGGCTGGGAGGAGGCATGGGGGGATGTAAGGGAGGCTGTGGTTGGTTGGTAAAAGTGGCAGGTGCAGGGGGATATAATTAGACTATTTTGCAGGGGTGGTCATCTGTCACGTTACACAACGAAAAAAATCACAATCTTGTTTAATACCAAAATATGGAGGATTCCTCATCTCACAAGTTTCAATCCTACAAAGCGTTTGATGAAGCAATGCGGATTCTAATTTTGTTGATAGTCTCTTTCTTGTTTGCTAAGTTTGATAAATGCTACAGAAGGGCATTGCTTTAAGAGTATGGAATGGGGGTGTGTGTGCTCATTTGATATGTGTAATATTATTATTTTATTCTCTTTCATAGAACAAGACTGCAAACAGGATAGCAAAGTTTTTCTCTTGCTAGCTGCTCTTTCGATGGTATATTTCATTGTAAGATTTAAAATAATGATAAAAAAGGTCCAATAATTGCCAAATTCTGATGTATTTCTACAAAATGTACATCATTGAGTGCATGATACCTACACCCTCCCTGACTGCAGTGAAACCTGAAACCCTGTGAGCCCCAGGCCTCAGCATTGCTACATGCTGTTATTCCACTTGGCAACAATGTCACAACTCAGGGGGACACACAACTGCCACATGCACCTGTCAGTCAAGCCAGCATCCACCAATCAGGAGGGAGATGGCACTTTGGCTATCAGCCACAATATGTACTAAGTCCTTACTGTCTGCATATGTGAGTCATAAACGTGGTACAATTTCACAACATTCCTGTAGCCCATGTATTCCTCAATTTCAGTTGAAGTATCAGATAACAAGTCAGAAAGTGAGGAAAAGCTAAAAGAAAATTTTGTTGCCATCCTTTCCAAGAGGGTAGGAAAAAGCTCAATCAAAACAATCAAAACCTGGATTCTTTTTGCCCAGTGCTACACAATGTATTCTGTTTTGCAGTTTTGATGAAGTTAAAAAAAATCTATTACATCTGTCTTTTCAAAAAAAATCTACAGACTTAACAAATATGGCAAACTACCCTCCAATATGATGAACTTGACCCAGAAGTTGACCACAAGCCTGGACCAAACCAAGGTCAGCTGCCCTCAACTCAACTAGCAGAAACACAGCCAAGCTGACAACATTCTGGTACTAATGTTGCCACACTTGAAAGCCCAAACTTGCTACAAAGTGATGGGATGCTAGCCAAACTGCAAAAGATGTCTCCTGTAGTCCTGTTGCTTCTGAATATGAATTTGTTAAGGCTTGAAAATTGATGAAATCCATATGATATGTCAGCAGTCATAGCTGAATATGACGTAAACAGTCTAAAGCCAATCAAGGTCTGTCTGATCATAAATCATTCACAAGACAAGCTGACGGTATCCTGACTTGAATATTGGGACATGGCCATATGTATAATGTAGCATCCTCCTATAACATCTGAACGTTAGGTTCATGGTAGGAAATATTGGATTAGGATTTCATCCACAACACTGTTGAAACAACCAGAGGGGTGAGTAGAACAGAAAGAAACAAACCCGGGGCGGCAGATCACAAATCGAACATGCAAACCGTTCGGCCAAAAGGCTTAAGCTGTTAGTCGTCTTCAGTTTAGCAGTCCTTAAACACTACTGTTACACTGTCCTGAAAGTGCAGGAATTGTTTCCTAACTTGAGCTATAGTCACTGATCCTATTTTGCACGATATGATTACGTTACATCATAATGTATAGCCTCCATTGGTCAATATTGACCATGGTCATTAACCCTACGTAACATCAGCCTTACAGCTTCAGCTAAGGCTTGACTGTTATTCATGTTCAAAAATGACAGTCTCTGCTGCATAAGACACATCTGTAAGCTCACTCAGTTCTGTTCAATTCATTAAACTAAGTTACTAATTTACTTATTAATTAAGACCATCTTTTGACATACAGAGATAATGAGAAATCAAGGCAAGACTTTATGTATAATCATAAGGAGACAGCTGTAGCAGTGGGGCTGATGTTAGTTAGGGTTTTACTATTGATATTGAACAATGGTGGACATATATACAATGTATATGAAGAAATAAACAACAGATTTTTAAAGAGCTTTAACTGTTACAGCAAGTTTTGCTTCATGATAGGCAACCTAAGCAAAATATTACAGCGTCAAAGTGGAAATATTCTGAATATGGCAATCTGCATGATATTGACATCTACTACACTGTATTCTCACATTTACATCATAATTTGATACTTTGAGTGGTTAAAAACAGCCCAGAGACAAGTTGCACGAGGATATTCCTTTAAGTTATTATTGTACCCCCCAAAAATAAGGACTTGATCTGGAATCCTTGTGCAACTCATTCCTGTGCTGTTTTTAACGGCTCAATTTATGAAATAATGATGTAAATGATTGTGCAAAATACTGCATTAGATGTCAATATTATACAGACTGCCTTATTCAGAATATTTCCACTTTTAACAATGTAATATTGCTTAGGTTGCCTTTCACTAAGTTCATTCTGTTTTGGATATGCATGTGGTCCATAAGGAGTTTATAAGGAGACAGTGGTGTCAGTTTCCGGTTGGGTAACATGTGGGTTACACAACGTCATCTGTTTGTTTTAAGGTTTGGTAACCAAACAGCTGATGCACCATGACACATATGTAGGACAAAAGACTCTTTTATGAGTCTATACACATCGACTAATGCTTAGTGTTAAAGAACTAGGACATGACATACAAAATGTATGCATATATGGTTTCAAGTAAGGATGATTCCAATTATCTTTAACTCATGCAGTGGAGAGTGTTTTAAGCTATATGATCATCTGATAAGTCCTCTTATACTAACGCTTGAATTCCACTTACAAAATGTATGCCATTACATAGTTGACTTGCATGTAACTTCTCTGACTAATACCTTTTACAGAGAAGTAAAGCAATGGAAACTTTAAGATAGAAACAATTGCATTACAAAGAAGTGGAAAAATGTGAAACTCAAAATTTTCCTTAGGTAACCCTTTCCAGATTGTTCCAAACTACATCATTATGTAAACCTTTACCGGTGAACCGGTACATCTGCCATAAATAGCATGTTGCGTAAGGTGCAAGGAATGATGGGAAACATTGTTCCCCCAAGAAAATCATTCGATTCAAAATTTTTCTCCTCTAAAAGTAATGTTGATTTTAGATTGACAAAACATTGTATGTATTGGCATCCTCAATACTATTTTTCTAATGTACAATGTATATTTTCATGCATGTTGAAGATTGAAGTTGGCTCAGACACAGCTTAATGCTGACAATGTGTAGGAAACATCTACAAGTCATCATTGCTGCACTATTGTAAGCTATATTGGGTGGTTGTATAAGGAGGGGGTAGTTGTGTAAAGGGGGGGGGGTGCTGACACAGAAATATCTATAGCCTTGCACAATAGCGATGACATCAGCCCAGCACAATGACTGACTGAAGATTACAAGCAACCCTTTTCAACATCCTCTCATGATCAGAAGGACAGGATACATCTCAATAGCTAAGTATTCCAACCACGGTGAGAACTTGAGATGGTTCTGATGAAGTTTAGATGATATAAATGTATGTCAGCACTGATGCTTGTTTAAGGTTTGGGAGAGGGGGTGGTAAAAGTGTGTGTGTGTTAGAATGAGACAGAAATGACTGTAGCTTTCAAGGACAGGATATAGGCAACGTTTCAAACAATTTTCAATTTTCAGAGCCTACATTAGTTTGTTTGACTGTTGAGCTGAAAGAATGCAAACCATGGTTTAAGGACGGAGCTTGTACTGATGAAGTTAAGCCTTAAAATTGGGCAATATTGCTCTTGCTTGCATAAGGTTGGAAAGAGGGTTGTATAAGGGGGAGGTGCTGACAATGACAGAAATAAAGCTGAAGCCTTCAGAAACATGAATAGATATGACATCAATCCAAATCTATGGCTGAATCAAACCTAACCAACAGTTGCAACCCTTTGCAATAATATAATGGACAACAACCAAGAATCAAAAGCTCATCAAAAATCTTTTGCAGCAGAAGTGAAGTTGACCCACAGAAAGTTTCCAACATATTTCAATAAGCAATAAAGACTATCATGAGGATGCTTTTTGAAACTGGTGCTCTATTGCTTGCGTAAGGTTGATGGGGGGGGGGGGGAGGAAATGATTTTGTAAGGGAGACTGACAGAAATATCTATAGCCTTCAACAATAGAAATGACATCAGCCCAGCGCTATGGCTGACTCAAGACTGCACTGTGATGACCAATGATGTCACTGTTATAATTATAGCACTGCTGTTTCGCCAGTGTTTCCCTGCCATTGCAGTCATCACCATTGTTACGGGCGTGTTGCTATGGCTGACTAAATAGTACTCTATGGTGGTGCATTATGTCACTGTTACATTAAATTTTATAAGACTGCTGTTTGGCCAGTGATTCCCTGCCATTGCCGTCATCATCATCGTTACGGGCGTGTTGCTATGGCTGACTAAATAGTACTCTATGGTGGTGCATTATGTCACTGTTACATTAAATTTTATAAGACTGCTGTTTGGCCAGTGTTTCCCTGCCATTGCAGTCATCACCATTGTTACGGGCGTGTTGCTATGGCTGACTAAATAGTACTCTATGGTGGTGCATTATGTCACTGTTACATTAAATTTTATAAGACTGCTGTTTGGCCAGTGTTTCCCTGCCATTGCAGTCATCACCATTGTTACGGGCGTGTTGCTATGGCTGACTCAGTAGTACACTGTGGTGGTGCATTATGTCTCTGTTACATTTGTAGCACTGTTGTTTCGCCAGTGATTCCCTGCCATTGCCGTCATCACCATCATTACGGACGTACTGCCCGGACTAAGTTAACCATTACTGTATACTCAGGGCCTTAGCTGTGCTTGTCCCACACTGTTAGAAAAGCTAAACCAGTAGTTGGGGAAACTGCTGAAGCAAACTAACACTGGTGTGATGTGCAATATGAGGCTATATGCAGTTCCAACCATCGTGCAAAAAAATGAGAGCTGAAAAACAGGAAACTGGAGAGTCTCAAAGATGGCCCACTGTGGCACTGATAGAGGCATAGGAACAACTAAGGCTAAGGTAAGGATAATCAGGCGATATTTACCCTGTTTTTTTACTCCTGTAATCAGGCGATATTTACCCTGTTTTTTTACTCCTGTTACCTGACCACAAAAGTACATAGTGCGGACGGCTGTGTGCATCTACATGTAGCTTTGGACTTAGGAGCCTCATCAGGGCTCATCCCACCTGACATCGAGTCATCTTCAATACCGAAGGACCACCAAGACTACCCAATATAGGACTGTTGGCTAGCAAGAGGACCCAACTTAGGTAGTGCAAAAATTCAACTGCCTGGTGAATCGTATATGTAACTTAACTGTAGAAGAAATTTTAGCACTCCAAGACTGGAAACCTCTGTGCAGGCAGCATCTTTGCGCCTAAGGGATTTACATGTAACAGATTCTCTCCTGATTTCCCTTACAACTCTTACCTTTCCACTTCCATGGGTGGCTCTTCCACTGGTTGTACAGGTTGTGCAGCTGGTTGCATAGCTGGTTGCACAGTTGGTTGCACAGTTGGTTGCACCGTAGGTTGCTGCACAACAGGCACTTCTGCCCTTTCCCTCTCCTCATCACTTGATGGTGCTGAGGAACATCAGATCGTAAATGATCTCTCCTTTCTCTCGATTTAATCATACATCTATGCTCAAGCTCCTTTTGAAAAGTGGGGTAATCAAATGGGTTCATTCAAATAAACAAGTTTGCTTTGAAACTTATAACCTACATAATTTTTTCATATACTATCACATACTTATTTTTCAGAGAATGGACCGGTATTACAAGTGAAAAATTAAGGGGACCAGAAGAGTAAGAAGGGTTGAGAAAACTGGTGGTCAGATCTTTAGTGGTACTCCTGCGTACCTTTAGTGAAAGACTTAGACTAAAGCAGAGTTGAGATTAGAGAGACTCATTTTTCACACAATGCACAAATTTCAACTTAAGGTCTTCTCTGGTGAAGATGTGATAAATTGCCAATTTGTCCTTGCCTATTTGGTCAAGTCAATGTTAAACATAGCTGAACGACCTTGAGATGGTCTCTATGGCAACACTGCTAAAGGTTATGATTGGGCAGCGGTGCAGTCAAGCTAGATCCATCACCATGGTAACAGTTACTATGGGAACAGAAAGTATGTCTGCTGTGAACTTATTGTTAGCATGAAGAAGGAAAGTAACTTGCTTTTTTTTTATTTCTGTCTGATTTTTTTGTACCCAGGAAATTTAATTGTGCAATTTGATATGGTGGCTTTGCAAATTCTCCATCAATTGGTAAAAACTTGAGTAGAAAAGTATGAAATGCACCAAAACGTTCCAAGCTATGTGAAAACTCTGTTTCCATCATGATTCAGAAATGAAATTTAGTACTGTTATGTACTTTTCCATAAAAGTTATGACACTAAAACATGTATGTGAAAACACTCGCTAACTTGTTTGGCTATATTTCCTTTATGATTAAGAAAATTTAAAAAGAGGCTCCACAATAAGTTTGGAATTCCACTTTTCCCATTTTGAAATGTGCTAATATTTTCAATATAAAAGCACTTGGTGAAAAGTCTTTTCATATCATTGACAAGTATGATGTACAGTTGTGAAATATGATAATAACTTTCATGAATATTCATTTTGAAAATTTTCTTCCTGCAGATTCCTGCAGGAAGCATTTTTCCTGCAGGAATTCCTGCAGGAAAAACTTTTTCCTGCAGGAATTCCTGCAGACATTTCCTGCAGGACAAAGGTAAATTCCTGCAGGAAGAATGTTTTCTGCAGGAATTTCTGCAGGAATTCCTGCAGAAATGACCTTAAAATTAATATCTAAAGCAATGACAGGAAGAGTTCTGTATGCATTTGATTTTGTTTTGAAACTGTTAAACTGTGCCAATTTCATTAGCTGTTATAGCCTTGACTTTCAATGTCTAAAATAGATATATATTGGAGGCATTGTTTATTGTTTCATTTTCCTAGTTTTATTGATTATGTTGCCGGAGATGCCTGAGGCATTAGAAAAAAAAACTGCCCTATGAATTAACTTGTCTTTAACAAAATGCCTGTCCTGCAATGGTTACTCATATTTTTTTCAGAGGTACTCATATTTTTCAGAGGTACGGAAGCTGTGGCAATTACTATCAGGAACCTCTTCTATTTTTTCTTTAACCTCAATACTGACGTTTTATGAGTATCTAAGACAAGTTGAGTGCCCAAGAACTATCCATTTAGCATCCATAAGCTAAGTAAAAACATTTAAAGGATCAGAAGTCAGCAAAGAAATGGATCTACATTATTTTTTGTAGTACCTCCATTAGCACCTGTACCATGCATAAGATAGAGTTTAATTGCCAATATGCATGCTGACGAAATTGTTGCCGCAGCAAGAGGATGATGGTTTCTACATGTTTTTGGGTAATATTCGGTGAGGCAGCGATCGCCCTCTACCCACAGTTCCTATAATACTGATCACAAAATTGGTACCTTATTCTCAGTTTGACGCAGAACCGGACGGACTAACCGCCCTGGTATGGAACGTTGTGACGATAGCATCGGTCACGAATAGGACTTGCCTTACTTAGAACAAGATTTCCCTTTAGAAAACTGAAAGGCATCTTCTCTGATTGGCTGACAGCTGGTTTGTGGCGAAGCAGAGGGACCAGACATTTGCCAGAAGGAGTATGTAATCCCTCTGCATAGGAGCATGCGG
The DNA here is from genome assembly GCF_000003815.2 of Branchiostoma floridae. NCBI lineage: Eukaryota > Metazoa > Chordata > Leptocardii > Amphioxiformes > Branchiostomatidae > Branchiostoma > Branchiostoma floridae. Next base: position 16,817,528 of record NC_049996.1, on the reverse strand, counting down.
TGTTGAAAATGATGAAAATATGCCGGGAGTTGGGGGGGGGGGGGAGGGGTGCTTGCTCCCAGCAACTTTAACTATGTGAATTTTGATGGAAATGTCATTAACTTATCTTAGTTAAAATGCAAGAAATAGCATTTCAGAGGGTCAAGATTTTCAGGCCTCTGGTGCGATGCGTTATGCCTTCGGGCTTCGGCGCTCCACGTGCTGAAAATTTTGTCAGCAAAAGTTCACTTCTACCCCCACCCCAAAATGGATTTACTGCCGCCCGCGTAGCCTCTGTAGTGGGAACTCTGCCCAAGCTAAGCAATGTCATGGAGGCAGCTGACATTGCCTGTCATTCCTCCGGGTTCTGGACATCTTTTTCTTCTCACATTGTCATTAGCTAGTCAGCTTCTCGTACAACAATCCTAGCCTTGTACGAAAGGATTGCGCGTTATGCTTTGCAACTCCTCCTGAATTTACTGTTAAGCATTACCAGTCCTCCTGAATTTATCGTTAAGCGTTACTCCGCCTTCTGAATTCACCGTTAAGCATTACCAAGACAACCCCCTCTCTTGCAGACCCTCATGTAAGGGTGCCCACATTAACAAGAAAACTTGAACTTCTCAGAATGCTACTGACCGTATACACTTTTTCTACATGAAAGGATTTGAACTCCTATCCTATGGTCTACCAACCTGATGAAATTATTTTGGGGACTTCCAGTAACTATTTACTGAATTCTAAACTACAGTAAAAAATTTTGCTCATCTTCTGGACAAGTAAATCATGAACCACTTTGTTAGTCATGCTGATCGCTGGTATCTTTGGGTTATAGAAATCAACCAGGCTTTATATAATAAACCCCTCAGGGTCACCCCGACCAATCGAATGGGGACATCCCTCGCGAATGTGCACACTCCTCTAGAAAAGAGGACACTCCTCGACGTTCAAGGGGACGCTCCTCTTGGAAATGGGATGTGCCTCCCTTTATTAGGGGACGCTCCTCCACGAAATGGAATGTTTACCGGGCATAGGGGACGTCCCTCCAACGTGTCTAATTGAAATGATATATCACCCATCACCAGATCCGATCAGTTAAAAGTTCAATTTGACCAGTAACACCCTTTCGTCAGCTGTAACTCTTTTCATGCTTTAAAGTCATTGAGATTGAAGCCATTCTCTAATCTCCTTTGCACCTACATGTAGGTGTTTAAAATCCAACAACAACAATGCATGTATTAATTTATAATGACAGGTAATTAGAGAAATGAATGGTAGTTGCAACTTGGTAATTAAGAAGTAGACTAAGTTTACCCAAGGAGGTTTAACTTCCTTCCTTTACCTTGCATATCACAAAGGAGTTTTAAAGCTCTGAGCTCACTGACCTAACCTAGCTTTTCCAACAGCAACCTAATGGAATAGATTTTTAGTCTTTACTATTTGCCTTTGGTAATCTTTACTCTTGGCTACCCCAGGCCTAGGTCTCTTGTGATTTTATTGATAAAAGCTCCTTGGTTTAAGACAAAAAAAATTCCTGATCATTTAGATGGTGATAGGTTTGAAGGCTGATATCAGATATTGATAGCCAGAATAAAGCTGCCAAACCAGAATGGCTGTCACATCAAAATATATGCCACAGGCCTTCTACTACTTAGAATAATAAGAATAATTTGCCACTGCAGTCTGCATAGGGTATTGATAGGTGAAATTTGGGGTCCTGGCCTATGGACTATCTTGCAGGTGCTAGCATGTGCTATAGAGAGGTGTTGAAAAGCTGAAAGGCCGACAAAGTAACAACAAACTTTTTGATAACCAAACTTTATGATAACCTGGGTTTTGATCTGGTACAAAGTACCGTTATCTTTCGGACCATTAACAATTTAACAGGAAGCCATGAATGCCATGAAGCTGTTACCGGTGATTCATATGAATAGAAACATCAGGCAAAAGTTTGTTCCAGAGATTATTTGTAGTTTAGGTTCCAAATCCTTAACTGCATGGGCAGGCTGTATATAAGGCGCTTACCTTCCTGATTTTTTTGTAATTATGCACATTGTTATGCGGGTTGAAAGGAGGTCAGTTATTGTCAAGGCATGCTTTCCAATTAGCAAGTTATTAGCAAGTCCCACAGGGACCTTCCCAAAACACTGTGAAATTTCTATACACCACTGCTTTATAGAGCCTGGTGGGCAATCAGGCCAAGCAAGGAGGTTGAAATGATTTTTTTTAACCTCCTTGGGCCAAGGAAGTTTCATATATTAAACGTCCTTGGTCAGGCAAAGAAAATTTCAGATTAGAAACTTTAAGTTGAAGAAACATTCACTT
>NC_049996.1:16813011-16814977 GCF_000003815.2 Branchiostoma floridae | reverse complement strand
GGTCATACTTTGTGGCATCACTGAGGAAAGTGAACGTTTTCAGACATGAATCTGATATGTCAGCCACGTTTCTGAATCATAAAATCTTTTTTTTTTCTGGCAGCCAAGTCTTGATATATATTTGGGATGATCAGGGGATCCGGAGGAAACTTAGTGGCAATATTAAGAAACATGATGTGTTTGAAGGCATTTGAAAGTCCATGAAGGAATGCAGCTTCAGTACGACAGAGGTTCATAATCTCCAAGCAGATCTTGCGGTATCATAAGATAGTATTATAAGCTGGGGAAGGAGTTAAGCCAGCAGAGGAGTTTTCTGCCAGCTAAACTCCTTCCCTATCCTTATGACACTGCAAGATCTGCTTGGAGATTTAGAGGTTAAGTGCTGATCACAGACAAAGAATCACTGTGCAAAAGTGGGGTTCAAAAGGCACCAACTGACCAGTCTAACATGGTCTGGTTTGTCACCTTTTAGCCTGAGTGGTTAGTGTGTTAGGTTCGTGCGCTGGTGGGCCCGGGTTAAAATCCTGGGAGCCAGGAGACTACTACTTGCCTCTTGTGTTTCAAAAGTGCAAGATTGTGAAGGACCTTGCACTTCTGTGTCAGTGGGAAAGATGGCCTCAAGCCGACTTCTTCCAAGCCAGTCCTCACGATGTGGTTCAGCATGTGAGAAGGCGTGTTAACCTTTACTGCCTTTTCAAGACATTTAAGATTCATTGTTTGACATTGCCTGGGCCAGACCCTATAGAAGAATATCATACATCCAACATCTGCCCAGCTCTTCACCCAGCAGACGTGCTTTAGGCGTTTTTGTCGAACTTCCTATTTTGCACTTTTTTTCGCGCAAATGGACAGGAGGAACACAGTATAAATTAAAAGCCAAACAAAAAGTTGAAAAATGCCTAAACTGTAGCCCAACCTCTGCTTGGAGAGTGACCGGCGTGACACAGAGATTCTATCTTTCATACTCTCCAAGCAGAGGTTCAGCTCTAGCTGTTTTTGATGTGTTAAAGGCCTTGGCCAGCAGACATGAAGGCAACGGTACAATATTAAAATAGAAAACTTGACAAAAATGCCTAAAAGCATGTTAAAAACAGCCAGAGCCAAACCTCTGCTTGGAGAGCAATCTTTCTATGTGCCACTTTTTGTTGGCTCTATGGCAGTCTATGCAAATCAAGACAATTCACGCCTTGTTCATATCCACAAAGTCGGGTCTGGTACCATGAATGCTGACCGAAGGGGGTCTGATCATAACGTCCTTGCTTGGTCAGTGGTATTTCAGAATGACAGAAACCTGAAAATTTACTTTTGGGATGGATTACCTTGCTCAGATGAGTCCCATTCTTATAAATCTTCTTGAGAACTACATGTAGAATATTAAAAAGGAGACATTTTGATTTACGATAATCATCTAAGTCTGGCACCCCCTCCCAAACCAATCAATGTTCAAACCAAGCTGGCCGGCCCAGCGTTAGTCAGAAAACAGTAACTGTATGTAATAATGATTACTAGTAGCTTGTTGTAGAGCACTCAGAGCACTGTCCTTTTCAACACATCCCTACAAGTAATCTCCACGCATGGCCAATTTACTCCTCTGCCGGCTAAACTCCTTCCCCAGCTTATGTGCTGTCTTATGCCATGCAGGATCTGCTTGGAGATTACCCTACATGTAGAGCCTCCTCTAGGGCAGGGCCTAGGGTGACAACCCTTCCTTCTATGGCAAACTCACTTGAGTCACTTCCCTGGCATTTGCAAAGTAATAGGGAGTTTGGCAACTTTGAAACTAGCATAGCAGTCCCACAACTAGAAGGACCAGCTTTTATTTTCGAGCGCTCGGGTCTGATTTTATCATGGTCATTACTGACAGAAGGGGGTCTGATAGCCAGCAGCAGTTGTTTACTTTTAACACAGCTTGAAGGGCAAACTGGCAGCAAGGCACAGCTGGATTGGAAAGGCACAGACGTGCTGA
>NC_049996.1:16783888-16812911 GCF_000003815.2 Branchiostoma floridae | reverse complement strand
CCATCAAATTTTCACAAACTTAAAGAAACATTGTTCATAGTTTAGCCCTAAATTGAAGACAACCTTGATTTACCCTACTGGTTTAACCATTTTAAATTCAAATATAAGTGTTAAAGTGAACTTAGGTTTCTGAAATTCTGTAATTCTTCTGAAATTTCTTCTATCAATAATGGACCGCTGAGTTCCTGGGTTTGAATCTCTTTGAAAATTGAACGCCTTTGATCCTCAGCACTACAAGTTACAGGTAGCCAGGATGTTTGGACCTGGATTCGTGCTAATTGTTAATTGGACACCAGCATCATTTGCATATCTTTAGAACAATAGCTGACCTTACTTTGAACCCGCATTACAATAGCGCATACTTACTTGAATTTTCAACTAGAGGAAGCAAGCTCCTGGCTAATGTTATAAGGCCCAATTTTAGATTATGAAATATTCTCTGGAACAAACTTGCCAATGATAACAACTTCATGGCATTCCATCCCATTTATACTCAAGTGTTAATATCTCAAGTGTTATGATGATCAAAAGATGACCAACCAGATCAAGGAGGTTGAAAAGAGGGACCAGAATGAGATCAAACAAATCTCAGGTTGCTGACCAAGGACCATTCATCCTTGGCCACGTTGGTATTGTATTTCAATGCATGCATGGAAGGAGCATTCGAACAGAGGAGTTCATTTGATGAAAACACCACAGCCGTGTAAGCACAACATAGGCTGTTAAACATGTCATGGCCAACTGACTCATACTTTGTGTGTAACTTTAATTTGTGAGTTATCTATACGAAGATGAATCAATTATTTTATTTTGTTGGTCTTTTGCAACCTTTTCTGTATAATTTCTACCCCTCGAGCCGCCTCTATAATTCACACTTCCCCACCTCCTACCCTCCTATATATAACTGGCATTTGCAACAGGCCAAGACTAAATGCAGGACTATCAAATAGTAGCACATTGACTATGATTGAGAAGGAAAGTTTCTGATGATTTTACTTACCAGAGTTAGAGAACACTTTTTCCCTTGTAATGTAATGTACCAACTCAGATAAACTTTTATGCTAATTAAAAGTTTATCTATCCTGAGGTTTCTGCAATATGAAGATCAGGTCAGTCAATTCCTTATAACATGACCTTGCTCAGAACTTGTTTAAAAAACCCCTTGTAGTCTGGAAGGCATATACTAAGTATGAGATCATTAACTATACTTCTCACCCAATTGAGACTGTCTTTCACTTCTCTAATGACCTGAATTACAAATTAGTACATGCATTGTACTTGCCAGTTTACACCAGTAGATAATCATGGCTTCTTTAGAGATGGGAAGGAAAGGGCAGGAGAGGTTATAATGACACCTATACATGAGCCTTTTGATGAATCTTACAGCATGTACCTGAGGAGTTATGGATGAGGAAAGGGTCATACATACAACAGAGGCCTACAACTAGGTCGTATGTCTGTGGTCATACAATTTTTTCTGTGTGTAAAAAGGACATACAATAGATCCTGGGTAAATGTATGACCGTCCAGCCTCGTGTAAAATAGCCGCTGTCATGGGCACCCCCCTTTCAGTTTCAGGCGGATTGCATGATGGCTGATGGTTACATTACAGCTTATGTGCCAGAAGGGAACACATTTGTTGAAACCAAGTTCTAGTTGCCTCTTCTCATACAGGCATTGTTATGGCCGGTGTGGGAATTCCTACCAGAAAATTCTTCTTGGCTGGGAGTGCTTTTAAGTTTTATATTGAAAATGTTAGCACTTGACAAAATGGGAAAAGTAGACTGTCTCGTAAACTTCAACTGAAGAATGTTTATATATTGAATGCAGTCTACATGTAATTATGGGGAGGGCACCCTAACATGCCAGGCTTTTTCATGCCCTTAAAGTCTAGTTGCCAGAGAGTTGTCAAGTTCAGAATGTGATTCAATGAATTCTTAACACATTCATCCATGGAACATACTTGGATTAAAAAATGGATTTATCTTGTTCATGCCCTGCGGATACAAGGCCCTCTATTATATATGAATATATTTCACTATATATTCAGTCAGGTCTGATAAACAACTAATGCAATAGGCACAGTTTAACAGTTTCAAAACAAATGAAAAAAATCAAATTGATAAGAACTCCTTAGTGGTATTGCTTTAGATATGAATTATAAGGTCATTTCTGCAGAAATTCCTGCAGAAATTCCTGCAGAAAACATTCTTCCTGCAGGAATTTACCTTTGTCCTGCAGGAAATTTCTGCAGGAATTCCTGCAGGAAAAAGTTTTTCCTGCAGGAATTCCTGCAGGAAAAATTCTTCCTGCAGGAATTCCTGCAGGACTTCCTGCAGGAAGAAAATTTTCAAAATGAATATTCATGAAAGTTATTATCATATTTCACAACTGTACATCATACTTGTCAATCACATGTAAAGACTTTTCACCAAGTGCTTTTATATTGAAAATATAAGCCCATTTCAAAATGGGAAAAGTGGAATTCCAAACTTATTGTGGAGCCTCTTTAAAGCAAATACTGTTACAGTAGTTGACTTTTCCATGAAACATGAAACATGACATCCGAAAATAGTTTCATCAGGTTGGTAGAATATAGGATATAGGAGAATTCTTGTACACAACCAGGTTAAACTTACTTGCTTACGTTTTGGTGTCTATCAGACACCTTCCTCAGAGCTTCTGACTGGAGTTCTGCTTCTCGCCACAAGCAAGCAAGTTTATCCTGGTTGTGTACCAGAATTCTTCTATATCCTATCAAACATGACACTAAAACCATTCATCAGAAATGCCACTTACGATCCACGGACAGCTGGCAGGTGCAGAGGACCTCTCCTTGGGAGTTCTTGGCGCGACACTTAAAGACGCCCGCGTCCTCGTCGAACACCTCCTTGATGGTGAGGGCGTGGCGGCCGCCGTCCACGACAATGTCATAGTCCTGTGACATCACAGGCTCCTCGTCCATAAACCACTTCACCTGGAGATAGGAATATGGAGAATATTCAATTAGTGATAATTTTACCTTGAGGAGCTTAAATTGTTTGTTTTGAGTACTGGCAATTTTTACCTTGGCAAGAGGGTTAATGTTTCTGAGTGTGTGCCTGTTGTCTGACTGTGAATAGCATAACTCAAGAAGTCTATAGAGGTTGACAAAATGAAGAAATTATTTTTAACCATCCGCCCCTAGCAGCTTTGCAATGGTACTAACTGACTAACTGGGCAGGGAGAATATGGGGAATATTTAAACTTTTCCAAAGCGATAATTTTACCATTGAGAAGCTTATTGCTTTGAGGACTAGCCATTTTTCACCAGAGGGGTATGTTTTTGGTTGTGTGTCTGTCCAAGGAAACCTCCTTGATCTGTCTGTCTAGTATCTGTTTGTTTGTTTGTTTGTTTGTTTGTTTGTGAGCAGCATGACTTGAGAAGTTATGAATGGATCTATGTGATATTTGGTCATAATGAAGAAAAGATTTTTAATTATGGAACCCCTTGCGGTTTTCCATGGTACAGCAGCATTAACCAGGACTAACATTTTGATATCTTGTGTTCTGGACATGCTGTGGTCTTGATCATTTATTCAATCATGGTACATGATAGCTCTTTTACTCGTAAAGAAGATTTCAGACCTCTTGGCAGCTTGTCTTTAGATTCTATCAAGACAGTCCATTTAGACAAGATTGCTGTCAGAAACCTGTTATAAGCAATTAGAAAAAAAAACAGCATCTTGAAACCACCTCTAATGTGCTGAATCAAAATATTCTCATATTCAAACTGGTATCTGAGATACTCCTGTACAACTGTTGCTGTTTATCAGAACCTGACCTTGGGTTTGGGACAGCCGTCCACCATGACCTCCAGCATCACGACCCGGCCCTCCTTGACCTTGAGCTGTTTGTCCAGCTTCCTGATGAAGGTCGGGGCTCGTAGCTCACCTGTAAAACAGTGGAAAGTTTGTTACAGAAAACTAGCAAACAAAATAGTGGCAAGGTTCGATCATTTGTCTCATTTGTGTGAATCATTTAGCATGAAACAGAGATGCACTTGTCAAAAATATTGGGTTTTCAAATGTTCACGAAAGTAGTACTTTCTCCATCATACATCTGGTCCAGTATGTTTGTGTTTTGTTTTGTTTGTAAATAACAATATTTGTTTGTTTGTTTGGTTCCACCATAAGCAGAGTTCCCTCATTCTGTACCAGGATGTCTGTTTGTTTACTTGCTTATCCTTACCTGTACCAAAATGTTTATTATGTGTTTGTTTGTTTGTTTACCCTTACCTTCCACCCTAAGCACAGCCGATGTTGAGGCCTCCCCAGCGGGGTTGACTGCCCGTGCCATGTAAGTCCCTTCATCCTGTACCCGCATGTTTGTTTGTTTGTTTGTTTGTTTGTTTGTTTGTTTGTTTGTTTACCCTTACCTTCCACCCTGAGCACAGCTGGGTTGACTGCCCGTGCCATGTAGGCCCCTCATCTTGTACCCGCATGTTTGTTTGTTTGTTTGTTTGTTTGTTTACCCTTACCTTCCACCCTAAGCACAGCAGATGTTGAGGCCTCCCCAGCGAGGTTGACCGCCCGTGCCATGTAGGTCCCCTCATCCTGTACCTGCATGTTTGTTTGTTTGTTTGTTTGTTTGTTTATCTTTACCTTCCACCCTAAGCACAGCCGATGTTGAGGCCTCCCCTGCGGGGTTGACTGCCCGAGCCATGTAAGTCCCTTCATCCTGTACCCGCATGTTTGTTTGTTTGTTTGTTTGTTTGTTTGTTTGTTTACCCTTACCTTCCACGCCTCCCCAGCGGGGTTGACTGCCCGTGCCATGTAGGTTCCCTCATCTTGTACCTGCATGTTTGTTTGTTTGTTTGTTTACCCTTACCTTCCACCCTAAGCACAGCCGATGTTGAGGCCTCCCCAGCGGGGTTGACTGCCCGTGCCATGTAGGTCCCTTCATCCTGTACCCGCATGTTTGTTTGTTTGTTTGTTTGTTTACCCTTACCTTCCACCCTAAGCACAGCCGATGTTGAGGCCTCCCCAGCGGGGTTGACTGCCCGTGCCATGTAGGTTCCCTCATCTTGTACCAGTACCTCCGGTATAAGCAGTGAACAGAGATCTCCTTGTATAACAATCTGCAATGAACAAAAAGGAAGATGTATCTGTTTGTTAGATATGCAGCCTGAACACAATTTTTTCATTCATACTTTCGATCATTCGTTTGTTTGTTCATTCATTCTTTTGTTCATTCGTTCGTTCATCCATGTCCTTCCGTTCGTTCATTCGTTCATTCACTCATTCATTCATTCATCCTTCTATCTATCCACCCATCTATCCATCCTTGATTCATTCTTTCACTTCACAAACAAACAAACATTCATTCATCTGTCCCTACCTTAAAGTCTTCACTTTTGTGAATAACGTTGCCGTCACTGTAGGACAAGATAGAGGGGTCGGGCTTGTCGGTGATTGATTGATTGATTGATTGATTGATTGATTGATTGATTGATTGATTCATTCATTCATTCATGTATCCATTCCTACCTTAAAGTCTTCACTTTCGTGAATTACGTTGCCATCGCGGTAGAACACGACGGAGGGGTCGGGCTTGCCGGTGATTCATTCATTCATTCATTCATTCATTCATTCATGTGTCTTTTCATTCATTCATGTGTCTTTCCATTCATTCATGTGTCTTTCCATTCATTCATTCATTCACTCACTCACTCACTCAGTCATTCATTCATTCCTCCATTTGTTCATCCCTTCATCTATCTGTTCCTACCTAAAAGTCTTCACTCGTGAATTACATTGCCGTCGCAATAGAACACAACAGAGGGATCAGGTTTCCAGTGACACGATATTCACCACACCACTTTCATTCATCCCTTCATTTATCCATTCCTACCTTAAAGTCTTCACTTTCGTGAATTACATTGCCATCGCGGTAGAACACGACGGAGGGGTCAGGCTTGCCGGTGACGCGGCACACGAGACCCACGGGGGTCCCCTCCACGCCGCGCGCATCCGCAAGCTCCTGGGTGAACCTGGGAGGTTCCATTCCTGGCCCTGGGGGGGAGGGACAAAAATTACGATTCTGAACAGGGTACATATTAACTGTTTCTTTCTTTTATTGATATTCTTGTAATGAAATCTGAGAGGTATGGGCAACAGGATCAGAATATTCATTACAAGGCCGAAACCTAAAAAGTGCAAATAACTGCTAGTAATAGCTTGACACATTGCAAAACATTCTAATAAATGACAAAGATAAAACAAAATATATGTCATGACAGTAACTGTTACAAGAGTGATGGAATCATACAACCAGCCGGTCTTGTTGGACCAGTCCAAAAAAATGGACCTGACAAAAAACCTGGTCGGATCCAGAACTTACCAGATTAATACTAACCAAACATGTCAATCAATCCAAATCTAAGTGGATTGACAATTTGCAGGATATGGTAGATTCAAGTGTCATATTTGGTGAACAAGAGATAAAATTCCAATAACTTATCAGATCTGCCCTCCTAACTAACCCAGATTTACTTAATTAATTGAAAGTCTAGTGTGAGTTGATAGCTTGTAGAGATTCTAGAATTCAATGAACAAGTCTAATAAAATTCCAATAACTTATCAATGACAGCCCTCCAAACTAACACTAACAGGTTTACATATCAGCTAGCTCAAATTTACTAATTAATTGAAAGTCTAAGTGCATTGATAGCTTGTAGGGATTCCAGAATTATAATATTTTGATGAACAAGTCTGATAACATTCCAATAACTTACAAATATCAAACCCTCCTAACTAGTACACTAGCCCAAATTTATTAATTAATTGAAAGTTGACATTCATTTACAGTTTGAAAAGATTCCAGTATAATCATATTTGGTGAACTTGTCTGTGTAACAAATGGTCTTAGTGGTAGGATTTGGGCATTTACCTATACGTCAAGGTGACGTATCTATGCTATGCACTCTCACCAATATAGCCAAGGACCAGGGTTCAGTGTACAGTTTGATGTGATCTTTATTACTACGACCGATGGTATACAGTTTAGGCAAGTGAACGGAGGTAATGATAAAGACTGGCTTGATACAAATAATGCAAGATAAGATACCTGGACAGATGCGGGTGGATGATATTAACTAACCGGTTACGTAACTACGGCGGCGGAAGATGCGGTTGACCTTGTCCCTGAGTCTGCTTCTAGTCTAACTAGCGCGTACCGCGTCTTATATTACATCAATTGGAGGCGGAGCTTACGCGAGCGCTGCGGGGCGTGGCCTAGCTGACGTCAGGGCGCGCCCATGGTCACGTGCTCTCACCACGTGACCCCTGGGCCGCCCAACGTAATAACAGACTTGCTACATCTGATAGCATTCAATAACCTATCAATATCAGTTCCATGATCTAACCCAGAATAATGTTCACCGGTCCCATTGATTAAATCATGTACGTTTAAGTGGCTTGACAGCTTGTAGAGATACCAGCGTTATATTTGGTGAACAAGTCCGATAACATTCCCGGCCCGAAGCACGTATGGCCGGGCTGATGTCTGTTAAAGGAAGGGCTACTGTGGAGTAGATACGTCCTGGCCAAGGGGGGAGGGTACAATCACTGTTGTACCCCCCAAGGTTTGGTATTATCTGGAATTAGACTTCAAGAATGCAAACCTGGACAAGGCAGAAGAGTAAACCTTAAGATTATCTTACAAAAATTATGTTGAAAGTGAACGAAGAAAATTGGTCAAGTTTTTTCTAAAGATTCTGCAATTCAATCAAGTGCAATTAAGGCACACCACTCTGTTCCTAGTGGCAAGAAATGTACATGCACACACCAAAAGAAATAAATTCATACATTTTGACTCAAGTTGTAGGCAATATGACTGTTGAAAACAAAATATAACCCTAATATAAACCAAAACATTGTGTATTGTGTGGAAATTGTTGAGAGGACTTCATGAGCCTGCAGCTGATATTGGGTTGTCCAAAGTTTGGCTGTCCAACACAAAAGCAAGGAAAATTTTCAATGAGTGTTCGACTCCATTATGCTTCAGAACTCAAGTTAATGGTGCCAATTGTTTACTTTTGCCCTGGCTTCAACACCTCCACATTGTTTTAACTATCAGTGATGCACAGTCCATCTTACAAAAGGACACCAGGCTAAAGATAGCACAATTATGTCCTCCTTTTTGGAAACTTTATCAAACATGGCATTGACAATGCTCTTGTCCTATTTCTTATATATTAACTTCATTCAAAAATGTTACTTTGATACATTATAAGTAGAATTAAGGTCCTACTTTTGCCACAATTCATGACTTACCACAGAAAAAACATCATTGAAACTAAATATGTTTTATGACAGTGATTTAGATTAATTCCTAACACAACACTTGTGTGTTGTTTTAGAACAGCTTTCAACAAGCATCCTATTCACATGATTTCCAGTAAAATGCAATCACAAATTTTGAATGAACAACAATAAGTATCTGGTCCCTCTGGTTCGGAATACTACTTATTAATTATATTTCATCTTATTTGATATACATGTCATGTAAACAAACCACAAAGCCACAGAAAACACAAACATTCTAAACACTCACTCAAATGTTGTTTTCAAATTTTAGATTGATGCATTTTAAGATAAATGTGATGAGTAAGCCAAAGTTTTGCGATGTGATAACCATTGTGCAATAGAAATGTTACCTTGGATTTTACCCTTGATGTGACATGTTGTTACTGTTATGTTCAAGCAGATGGTTCCCAGCAGATTGCCACATGAGTGAGACACTTTGTTACATGAATGGCAACACTATCTGTATGACAGAGTTTGTTACAGATTTTGCTACAAAGATGGCAATGAAAATATTACCTCAGAACTTTAACCTTCCTGAGCCATGATAGCTTTGGCTAACAGATCCAGAGAAAATGCCACATGTAAGGGACGGAGTTTGTTACATTAATGGCAGACTGAGTGACAAGAGTTTGTTACCCTAGCCTTGTGACAGAAACGCTACACGTGAGGCAGGAGATTCTATTACCTGTCAGATGTTAGTAGCAGATCATGGCCAGACTTGTGGTTAGCTCCAGGAGTGGGTCTAGTCTAAACTCCCTCCCCACACGGGGATCCGCTTTTAACCCTGCTGAAATATGAGAGGCATGCACCCTCCAGCCTGACATGTGATCCGCTACACTGTTGCCACTCAGGGAGTTGGCTACAATTACACAGTAGCAAAACCACAACCAAACTGGGGCTACTGTAACAATGCAATGTGTGCTTAACACAATTCTTGTAAATTGTTTTATGTGAGAGAGCGTTTGTGACAGTAGAAACTACGTGTAGCGATGCAATGACTTTGAGACATGGCCTGCTGGCTACGCTGTGGCAATTGTTGGGATGACAGTCCCTTGTCCTCAGAGGTTGCTACATATATAGCCATCAGCTGTTGTTCAGTCCTCAGGCTCAAATCCAGCCCACAAACTGCCAATGTCATATATGGCAAAGGGATGCTAATTCTAGCACCGGCCTAACTAATGCAGTAACAGGGTCCTCATCTTTCTTTATAATGTATTCCAAATGCGAGATCATATTAATCATACATAACTGTACTATTATCGATAATGTTTTGTTGTAACAGTTGTTTTGTATGTAGCCTCTTAGTACTACTGTCTGTATAGCTATTAGTTGTTATTAATTGCCATACATTGTACCCTGTGCTATTGTTGAGCAATAAATTCATTCATTCATTCATTCATTCATTCATTCATTCATTCATTCATTCATTCATTCATTCATTCATTCATTCATTCATCAGAGTTTTCATTTAGAAAACAAACTAGATGACTTGTCATCATATGAATTTTTACATTTATAGGTTTACTACAATCTAATGTTTCCTTATATGAGCTGCTAATTCTAGCATTGGCTAAAGTAATGCAGTAACCTTGTTTTCAGGTTTTCATCTAGAAAATTGCAGACAACCCTATAGAAGAAGAACATTTGCTCAGTATACGTGTTAGAGTCAAATCATTTTTTCATGATCATGAGCATTACAAGCCAAATGAAATGCATTTTATTTGTTAAGGGCCTGCCAGTCTTCTAGAGTTAGAGGATGAAACACGATACCCCTTTATGTGGTAACCTGATAGCCAGGGAACTTTCAGGGTTGACGAACTGACCAATTGTTGTGGTCACATGTCAACAAGGTCCTCAGGGATTGGTCATTCCAACATGATGAAGACAGCACGTCACCGGAACGTACGCGCCTGCGCAAACCCTGGTAGTTTGGGGCTTGGTTTGGTCAACGTTGCATTGAAATCCCGCTTGTTGCACAGTATATGTTAGAGACATGGTTTCGTGTAAAACGTACACGGAGTTTTACCCTTATATACGCACGTACTTTCTTAAATGCGGCCCTTTAGTAAACCGGGGGTTTAGCATGTCTATACTTTTCGCGCAGGCGCAGTACGTTCCGGTGACGTGCTGATGAAGACTACAGTAAGCATGCATGTGTGTAACACTTTGGTGTGTCAAAACACTGACCGTTCTTACAGTAACTGTATCAACCACTAACTATTTTAATGCTGCCATTATGTCCTTAATGTGGGATGTCCATAAATATCAAACTGCTGTGTTACAAGAGTGGGCAGCTTGTTAATAATATAACTGACTTCCTTGGCCTTATATCAAACGGTGCTGTTGGAATACCTTTATTTGTGGATTTTCGAGTGTGTCAGTCAATAAAGATTCTGGTTCTGCCTCTTTTCTTACAAATATTTCACCCCATCCGTCCCAAACTATGAACTTAAGAACATAACATTGATGAAATCGTTCCATCTTTTCTCTTTTCTCGATTATTGATTATATTTACATTAATGATGATGATGTAATTTGTTTATTGTATTATTCACTGTTATTGTATGATGTATTGCTATTGTATATATATTGATATTTCATTGTAGGGCTTGTACATTGTATTGATTTGTATTATGTTGTATGTATCAGTGGTACATTTTTGTAGCTGCTACCAGCCTTGCTGCTGCCTGGTTGCCACCTGTCATGCACTGTTTGCATTCCCAATAAATGAAATGAAATTAGATTAAATTTTCATGAGCTTAAAATGACAGTTTTTACAAGGAAAATCAACAACATTGGTCCCCAGACAATGAGAGGGACAAAAAAACATTTAAAACTGCGGAGACAGCCCGGCTTACGATTCAGCTCATGGCTGAAGAGAGATTAAGTCAGTAACTGTTGCTCCTCAAACAATAATTGATTTTTCTTCGAAAAACAGAAAATGATATGTACATGATAAGGCCACAACAGTTTTATTTGTTGTTTCTCGGATTTTTTTCAGAAAAAAATTAGGTCGGTCCGTGAAAAAAAAATAATTACAATTTTTTTTTCAAAAAGTCGGGGATAGGAGAGATCGGACAGAAAAACCTAAACTTTCAACATTAAGGGGGTTCCCTGGTAGCAAAGTCCAAATTTTGACGAAAAATGAAAAATGATACGTATACAGCTACTGGAATTTGAGGCCCATAGTTAATTGAAATTTTATCAACACGAGGTGTGGCCATCAATTTGAAATTGTGTTGGGGGGGGAAGGGTCGGGAAATCCGAGAAACAACAAATAAAATTGGTGTGGCCTAGGTATTCTTTAAACACAAAAAAGGCAGACAAAAGAGGTTCATTCTTACACTTAGCAGAATTTATTTGATTGTCTTCCCACTCCTAGTCGTCCTAGCACATAGTCCATGATTTGTTTCAGTTAAAAGCAAGCTGTATGGCCACTTCATTGTCCTCCTTGCAAATCATAGTTTCAAACCAAGCAGGGTTATTTGCAAAAAAACTGCTATTAAGCACAGTTGCAATTTTGCAGTACATTTTCAAGCAAAACATACTAATGTAATGTCTAACATAAAATATCAAAAGTTTATAAATTCAGCTTAAGACAGATTGCTATGGGTAGCTTATGTAAAGTAAAAGTCTGTCTGGCAATATTCCATGGACTTTTTAGAATGGAAGCAAAACACTGAGATGGTAACATAAATGTTACTGTACCAGTTTGTATCTACTATGGCAAGAAGTTGGTTAAACGTAAAAATAAGTTATCTGTTTTTGTATCAGTCTTCTATTATGGCAAGATGTTGGTTTTCACATACTTCCAAACCTTTGAATGCTGCTGCCAAAAGTTAATAACTTAATGGGAAAAACATAAAAACCAAGAATGGAACTGCTGCAAAATGATGGAGCAAAGAATGACACCACATGAATCTTTGGGGATGACAAGAAAGTTGAGAAAACAGTTGAAGTTGACAGACAATGAAAATGTCTTTAGAGTTACAGTTTAAAAAGTGGCAAGGTGTTCCTGAGCTTTTTTCCACAAAAATAATGCATAATACTAACTGCAACTGTTTACATCTCTAACTTCTCCCAAACTATCAAGCAAAATCAAACAGAGTATGAAAAAAGGTAGGAGGATATATGGGCATGAGATGGACAGAATGAAAGAAGGAAGAGAGGATGAAGATGAGAGATGAGACTTGACAGCAAACAAGCACACCACACCACAAATACAACTACATAACCAGCAATTGCCTTTCCTCAAAAGTTGTGACTGTCATTCCTAATTGACGTTAACTTCATTTGGATCAGGAATTAGCTATAATTTGACGTTTCTGTCAGCTTTCAGTTTCAGTTACAATCTCAGGACAAGTCAAAGGGGATCTCATTATACCCCTGTCACATTATCCACGATCTTCGGGCGTATCGATGGAAGATCGGCCATATCTAATGGGTTGCGCGTATTTTTCACCTGAAAACCGTCCCTGTCACATATAAGCCATATATACAGGTAAGCCGTACCTTGTTCAATTGTTGTGCAGTAAAGTTATTATGATAAGCGAGGCTCGGGCGATTGCTGCAGAATCGTAGTCCGATCGATTTTCGCCAAATGTGACAGGGATATTAGGACTCGTCCAAGTCAACACAATTGGCTTCAGCAGAACTTAAAGAGAGACGTCATTGCATTAAGTTAGAAATTAGAGACAAAGATATTTTCACAGGTTATAGAGAGATGCAATTACTGGCTATGTAGTTACTATGAATAATATAAGAGTTGTAAAAACTAGTAAATATTACCTTTAAGTACACAACCGTATATTGACAACCATGCAGGTTTGGGTTACAAGTTTGGGCAAGGTTTGGCTATGAACAGGTCCCCACAACATTGTCTATGTTTGGCGCATACACCCATCTACTGTAATAGCATGCCTGGCAGTGTTTTGGTACTTACTAAACTTTCCACAAACTTCAGTCACTCTTTTTTTGTGTTGGAGAAGCTGGCCAGAAAAGTACAAAATGTTATAAACATTTCCACAGAGTTCATGCACTCTTTTCCTTGTTGGCAAGAAAAGCACACTTTGTCTTACTTGAGGAGTTCTTTTTGTACATGCAACTGAAGGTTCTGTATTTGGTGTTTACAAACTTAAGATTGATGTTACTTCTGTTACAACAAACTTTGACTTGACTTGACTGGAAGATAGTGGTGTAATAATTTCATTTTCTTAAGAAATTTTCTGTTTCTGCATGTAAGATGTCCAGTCTTGGCAGATGTCTTCATGACATTGTTACAATCGATTAGAGTTTCTTGAGAAATTTTCAGCTTTTATGACGTCTTGGCAGATGTCTTGGAGGTTTCTTGACGTCTGTTCATAGCCTTGCCCCGGTCAGTCGCACAGACGGACAGACGGACGCCCCGGCCCTCCCCACCTCGCATGCACTGTGACGTCAATCTAGTGCACAGACACACACGGAAGAACGCACAAACGGACAGACAGTCAGATGGCACGTCACAGGATGAAATGCAATGATCCCTCACAAACAGAAAAAAACAACCCTGTTCCCCCTCTATTGCGGAATGCTAAAGACCCAAATCAGACTCCGTGTGCCGAATTGCGGACTCAACCATCAAGTAGAAGGGAGTCTTTTTTTCTTTTTCTGTGAAAAAGTAGCCTTAGAACTTTCCCCCTTTGCGGTATGGAGCAGTCCAAATTCCGTCAGATGAAGTCTGATTTTGGCCCCTAGAATTTTGCAGTAGGGGTGGTCAGGGTACTACTAGTTTTATTCTGTTTTAGAGGGTTGGTTAAAATGTCATGACACAGCACTTAACACACACAAGCACAGAACCCATGTACCTTGGTTGGAATAGCATTTGACACCTTTCAATTAAATAGTCCTATTTTGCAATAGTTTACAGGTTAATATTTTACTTTTTATAAATGTCAATAACAACAAATTAAAACAGTTATTATTATTATTGCATTCATTAATTTAGAATCTAATCACAAAGCACATAGGGCTGCTTGCAAAATTCGATAAAAAATGTGATTTTTGATTAAGTAAATCCATAAGAAAGAACTTTGTATGTTAGGTTTGCAATGTGGCTATTAGTATTAATGACATAATTTTATACTACCTGAGCACGACTTACCAAGGTACAGGGTGAACCATGACAGAGGACGACACCAAACAAATGGTGAAACAAAATTGTTAGTAACAACCCCATTCATGTTCAGTTTAGCATCTCAACACCACATTCAACAAGGGGAGGACAGGACTGAGAGGCTTTGTTTGTTAGTTAATGAATGAGTGTAGATCACCATCAAAAACTCTCTGGACAGGAAAACAACTAAACTTTAACAACAAAAAGACTCGTAAGTTCAAGTTTGGTGTTAGCATAAAAATGTACATTACGTAGGATAAGGTTGTGAATATGTGTGTTACCTATAGACTGGCCCAATGACATAAAGTTCAATGTTTTTAACTGAGCTTACTAAACTGGCGACCTTGATACTTGAACAGTGACTAAGTTTTGAAGTTCATGTGGAATGGATAATTATACATGTAGACTTCTCCCTACACAGTTTCCCCCGAACGTTAACTTTTGATGATGTGATATAAAATATCTTCACTGCTTGAACATATTACAATCATGTAACAAGCAGTGTGGCGTTCCTTGTATCTTGAACTATGCTTCCTAATCTCCAACCAGATCCACGGTGCGTAAATGTAGTATCAAACTTGCCCGTTTGACTCCCTTAGCCGGCTATACTCCCTGGCCAGCTTTGATATTATCTTATGGCTCCGTAGGATCTGCTTGGAGATTATGCTTCCTACCAAGTAGCTTATGACATCTCTGTAGCCTCTATAGCAATTGCATCTGTCCACTAAGTTCTACAAAATAGCAGTTGAATCTGAACATTAATGTGTTTTCAGATGTTCAAACCCTGTTCCAACTTTGCCAATAAGCCTCTACAGTAGCACTAGATATTCGATCAAATTGCGTGTCCAAGGCACTGAAACAAGCAGAATTAACACAATATTCTGTAGTCCTTTGTGATAGTGTTTTTGAAACACTAAAATGGAAATTTGAATAGAAATATGTTTGGAAAGCTTCAAGTAATGTAACTGTGTTTTTGTGTGAAGAATAGTAGATCAAAACCACCCAAGTCTTTCAAACAAAACTAAGGTTTATATTGTTAAGAGAAATCCATACAAGAACTTGAAGAAGTTCAAAGAACAAAGCACAAGGCCATGCCAATTCAATTTTTCGGTCCTTGGATTAAGAAAAGCAATCATAATGCAAGAAAATTCAACATGAAAAAAAGAGCCAGAGCACTTATTTTTGTACACCTTGGTTGACATAGTTTCAGGTGGTAAATGAATATCTATTAGCCAAATTCAACTTTCCTCCTAGCCCTCTGTTTTCATCTTGTGTCCCATTGTTTAATTTGTACTTTATTCACAATGAAAAGTCTGAGAATTGAATAATTGAATTGGCATTCCCTGGAAAGATAATCACATCATCACAGCTAAAAAAAAGTGACTGTTTGTTTGTTTGTTTGTTTGTTTGTTTGTTTGTGACTCACCTTTCAGGCTGACGTGGCCGCAGCGCGAGACCGACCCCGCCCGGTTGGCCGCCACGCACATGTATATCCCATAATCCTCCTCTCCCACGTGCTTGAACATGACGCTGTGGGTGTCGCCGATCTGCACGATGCGGATGTGGCCGGTCGGGACCACCTGCACGTCGTCTTTGTACCACGTTACCTGCAAAATAGAATTTCAAAATGGACAATAGTAAAAACAATGGACGATAGGAAATAATACACTAAAGGAAAACAAAAGAAATTAGTAATGGACAATAGGAAAACAGATAGCAGGTGGGATTGGTTCAGACCACCTTTACGTCGTCCTTGTAACATGTCACCTACAAAAGTCATTATTCAAAATCCAAACAATCAACACACAGACACACACATTCAATTTACACTCACACACACACACCAACACACACTGACTCACTCACACACACACTCACTCACACACACATATACACACAAACACACACACACACACACACACATACGCAAACACAAACACACACATACAATGCTACACACACTACACACACACAAACACACACACACACACACACACACATATATACAAATAAGACAAAAATGGTACTCCACACTGTAGGGTTCCAGTTTACGAAGGGTAAAAGGAACAGTATGTAAAACATCTGATGCAATAGATAACAAACCAACATTAGACATGAGCTAAAACAGAAGGTTTCCCTACCGTAGGAGCGGGTCTGCCCTGCACTCTGCATGTGAGTCTGGCCTCCGCTCCCTCGTAGTATATTCTCTCCTACATACACACACACTCGCACACACGCACACACATACACACACACACATACACACACACACACACACACACCTACCGTAGGAGCGGGTCTGCCCTGCACCCTGCATGTGAGTCTGGCCTCTGCTCCCTCGTAGTATATTCTCTCCTCAAAGTTCTGCACAAAAACTGGAGGGATGTCTGCAGGAAAGAGGGAAATGTAGATTTACAAAATGTTCTGAAATAAAAATCATGTAATACATTTACCAACCAGAGTTACCAACCTAGGATTGATGTGTTAAAAAATGTGTATTTTCCCAGAACTATCGTAGAGTGGAATTTGTTATTACCAAGCACAGTAGGGGCATCTTCTCTGGATAGATTTAAAGAACACTAGTCTTGCAGATAGAAGTGCAAAAATTAGGTGTGACGGATCGTTCAGTGAATGTAATATAACCAGCTGCTTTCGAGCCGCGTGCCTGCGAAGCTGGTGTGTTACGCCGAAAGTCGGTTATAACAGCTTTATAGATACAGATACAGATAAACTGAAACCTGCTTTAAGAGTTTGCAAGAAGTTAGTATATTCTTTCCTCAAAGTTTGACACAAACAGTCAATCAGTCTCGAGGATGTCTGTAGGAAAGGGGAAACATTCTAAGGTTTTTAATGGAACCTGCCATCACCTGATTGTATAGTACATTTTATCCATGATTGTACAACAAATTCTGAATCACATTAGCACAATGAGTAAACTATAGTAAAAGCTGTATGTGAATAGAAGTGGGAAATGGAAGCTATGTTATGAAAATAGCTTGTTTCATTACCTGGTTTCTTGGGGGCCAACTTGCTCTCGTCTGTCAGGTACCCATCCGTTGCTGGCAGTGCTGTAGCCATGTCAGACAAAGGAAGTAAACATTGCTGAAAACTTGAGACTAGAATTTCGACATGTTTGCATTAAGAAGTGAACAATTTTTTTTCTTTCTGATTGTTTGTGACAACTTTTTCCAAAAAGAAAATCATACATGTAGTTCTTAAATGTTGGCTGCTCCATCATTTGCACGTTGGAATTTTTAAAAAAAATTTACATCTAAACAGAGGATAGAAATCATCATTGGCATGCTATGATTTTGTAATATATAATACAATATACCAATAGACCTTGCAGGTTTTGCAGTTTCTTTCAATTATCCTTATCAACGAGAATACTTTTTGGCGTTAAATTGCTGGTTTCAAGATGGTATCTCATATCCATTACAGATAAATCTGTGACCTACGTTCCACTTCCAGAGTCATGGCCGTCTCTGCCTTCCCCGCGGGGTTGATCGCGACACACTTGTACTCGCCACGGTCGGAGTAACGTGCCTCGTTAATCACCAGCGAACACTTGTCCCCCTCAAACAGCAGCATCTTGTTGTGGGACTCTTTCAGGGGCTTGTCCTTAAAGTACCAAATGATCTGCAAAACAAATGATATTGTTCTGAGAAGCATCTTTTATTGTAGGACTCCTTCAGGGGCTTGTCCTTAAAGTACCAGATGATCTGCAAAAGAAATGATATTGTTCTGAGAAGCATCTTTTATTGTGGGACTCCTTCAGGGGCTTGTCTTTAAAGTACCAGATGATCTGCAAAAGAAATGATATTGTTCTGAGAAGCATCTTGTTGTGGGACTCCTTCAGGGGCTTGTCCTTAAAGTACCAAATGATCTGCAAAACAAATGATATTGTTCTGAGAAGCATTTTTTTATTGTGGGACTCCTTCAGGGGCTTGTCCTTAAAGTACCAAATGATCTACAAAAGAAATGATATTGTTTTGAGAACACTACATACTTTGGAAAAAAAGTTGATCTTTTCAGCTGAAGCATCTTTTATTGTGGGACTCTTTCAGGGGCTTGTCCTTAAAGTACCAGATGATCTACAAAAGAAAGTGATCTTTTCTTAAGGATAATGTTCTGACAACACTTAAGATTATTAACTCTGGGAAAAAAGGTTGAAGCTTAATTTCTCCAGCTGCAGCATCTTTTGTTGTGACTCCTTTGAAATCTTTAACTAAGAATAGCCAGATAATTTGAAAATTGAGAATGATTGGAGATCTTTGAAATATGAAATAATGTAAACAGACAAGGTTGGTGCATTCTTTAAAACCATTTCTTTAACTAGATTATCTATCCAAAAAGGAGAATGTTTCCTTCAAATGTTTGTCCTTAATACAATGGCTGATAATGTGAAATAGCAAGACTATGTTCAATTGAAACAGAGATGGTCTTATCAAAGATCCAAATAAAGTAAAAACAAAAACAAACAAACAAACGGACCTCTGGTTCAGGAGTTCCGATGATGACACAGTCCATCCTGATCTTGCTTCCCTCCAGCACATCTCTGTCCCTCAGTGTTTCGTACACCGTCGGAGCCACGTGCTCACTGTCCGACAGTACCTCTGTGTCCCTGATAGAGACAAAGAAAAGTAACGTTACAGCACATCTCTGTCCCTCAGTGTTTCGTACACCGTCGGAGCCATGTGCTCACTGTCCGACAGTACCTCTGTGTCCCTGATAGGGACAAAGAAAAGTAAGTTAATAGAATTTCTAATCAATCAGTGACTAGTTTAGACAGGTAAACACACATACCTCCAAATTTACAATTGCTAACAGTCCATAATGATCACGGAGCAACCTAGTTCTCGCGAGAGTTGTGAGAACTAGGTCGAGACTTGTAGATCTTCTGCCCCTCACCCCCGCCTCCTTGCGGAGTAGAGGTAAATAGGACTTGGGCAGCTCCCAACTGTTTACATACGTGGCTAATGAATCTCTTCAACGAAAGAAAAGTAATGTTACAGAAAAAGAACAGGTCCCAATTGTAAGAAAGGAGTAGAAACAGAAAGCAACTGTACAATATCCTGACTCCCTGGATTCGAACCCGTGACGAATTTGGGCAGCCAGATCACAAACCCAGGAAGATTGGAAGTGTACAATTTAGAATTTGTATCACAGCTAGTGGACAAATAAAGCCTCTCAAAGCCTCTCTCTCAAACCCAGATGCGTAACCCTTATGCCAAATGGCATTTGAGGAGAGCCACGACTCAAACACGGTAAAAAAAATCCACCACACTAACTTAAAAGAGTAGGGGTCCTTCCCGGTGTGAGTGGATCAATTACTAGTAAATCTGTCTGGATATGCAGCTTGTACTGTTCAGTACAAACCCGGCATACATGTATTATCCTAATATGTATATTATACACTTTTCTCATGCGGCGGCCATAATGGATCTAAAACGAGTTCAATGTGGCAAACAAAAGACTGTCCATCATAATTAGCAGTTCAACCAATGATAGCCTGCCAATTAGGAAAGCGACCAATCTTATATTGTGAAAATTTGTGTGGTTTGGGGGAAAACTAAATAGGAGCTGATTTTATAAATAAGTTTTGTCCGTTTGCCTCATTGACCTCGTCTTCAATCTATCATGGCCGCCACGTGAGAAAGGTGTATTGAGGTTGTTTTCTGGATATGAAATACAAACCAACAGAATCAGGCCGTACTTACGTTGTCTCTGCGTATCTCTCCACCGTGACCTTGCAGCTCCCATGAGCCTCTCCGTGTGCGTTCTTGGCCAGGAAGGAATACATCCCAGAATCCTCTGGGTACGCTTCCTTGATGACAAGCGAGAAGGTGTCAACGCCCTGGAGAACAATCCTGAGGAATAGAAGAAGTCAATATTGAGTTTTAGGTATTCTGTAGACAATATTGTGGTATCAAAATGTTCCAGTGACTTAACGCTAGTGGACACAAGACTGATCACGGGTTGGATTCTGTTGTGTCCTTGGGAAAGGCACTTCACATAACTTACCCCAAACTATAAAAGATAGTTTTGGAGGATATTTTGAAAAGAGAGATTTTGGAGGTAAAAGGCTGCATGGAAGGAGAGGGATGGACCCTGCCTTCCAATACAGCACCCTATAGACACAGTGGATAACAACCCACTGTCCCCAGTGTAAAAAAAGTTTAAACCATTAGCTGCTCTTTAGTTTCTTATAAAACCTTCTGTAAGCTAATGTCTTAAAGAAAAACCCACCTGACCCCGGAGGACTCCTTGACAGGTTGCCCGTCACAGAACCAGTAGACGTCTGGCTGCGGGTGTGCGGTTACCTTGACGACCAGCGTGATCTCCTCCCCCTCCATCACCTGGATGTCCTGCAGGTTCATGTTCAGCACCGGAGGCTGGGGCGGAGGCTCCGTCTCCATGGCTACGGGGGAAACAAGAAACCGAAAATCTCAGAACATGTTCAGGTTCATGTTCAGCACCGGAGGCTGGGGCGGCGGCTCCGTCTCCAGGGCTGAGGGGAAACAAGAAACCGAAAATCTCAGAACATGTTCAGGTTCATGTTCAGGTTCATGTTCAGGTTCATGCTCAGGTCCATGTTAAGGTTCATGTTCAGGTTCATGTTCAGGTTCATGTTCAGCACCGGAGGCTGGGGCGGCGGCTCCGTCTCCAGGGCTACAGGGGAAACAAGAGACCGAAAATCTCAGAACATGTTCAGGTTCATGTTCAGCACCGGAGGCTGGGGCGGCGGCTCCGTCTCCTGGGCTACGGGGGAAACAAGACACCGAAAATCTCAGAACATGTTCAGGTTCATGTTCAGCACCGGAGGCTGGGGCGTAGGCTCCGTCTCCAGGGCTACGGGGGAAACAAGAAACCGAAAATCTCACAACATGTTCAGGTTCATGTTCAGCAAAGGAGGCTGGGGAGGAGGCTCTGTCTCCAGGGGTACGGGGGAAACAGGGGACCGAAAATCTCAGAACATGTTCAGGTTCATGTTCAGGTTCATGTTCAGGTTCATGTTCAGGTTCATGTTCAGCACCGGAGGCTGGGGCGGCAGCTCTGTCTCCTTGGCTACGGGGAAACAAGGAAACGGAAATCTTACGACATGAAATACCTGGTTTTTGTAAATTCTTGTTTTATTCACACAATCTGCCAAATAGTCAGCAAGTCTCCAAGGCTACAAGAAACCAAAGATTTCACAACTCCTTGTTTTCTTTTGACAAAACTAAACATGACCAACACAAAAAAAAGTTGGGACTCCTTAAGCCTTGTTCAATTTCAAGAGTACCAGGCTTCCATTAGGACTGTCCCTCTGTTAGGACATGTAATGTAAGTCTCTTGTCTGAGGAAAGCCAAACCTACTCAACTACATGTATGAAAAAGAACCCACAACACTTAACAAAAAGAGAGTCCTTCCCAGGGTGAGTGGATCAAAGAAACCTGTCCGAATATGCAGCTTGTACTGTTCAGTACAAACCTGGTGTGTTACATCATGAGGCGGTTTACTGGGTATGCAGCTTGTACTGTTCAGTACAAACCTGGTGCGTTACGCCATGAGGCGGTTTACCGGGTATGCAGCTTGTGCTGTTCAGTACAAACCTGGTGCGTTATGCCATGAGGAGGTTTACCGGGTATGCAGCTTGTGCTGTTCAGTACAAACCTGGTGCGTTATGCCATGAGGCGGTTTACCGGGTATGCAGCTTGTACTGTTCAGTACAAACCTGGTGTGTTATGCCATGAGGTGGTTTACCGGGTATGCAGCTTGTACTGTTCAGCTGAGCCCTTCTCATTAGAAGAACTTGAAGCTGCACTGGACTCTTTCTCTAACAACAAATCCCCTGGACTTGACAACATCCCTACCATAATATGGAAGGATCCGGTATTCCATGATTTGCTTCTTCACCTGTGTAACAACACCTTCCTTACACACAAACCTCCTTCTGCGTGGCTCAAAGGTGGTATTATTCCAGTACCCAAGAAAGGAGATTTGACTTCAGTTGCAAACTACCGTGGGATCACTCTTACTCCTATAGCTGCCAAGGTTTACAACAAGCTGCTATTTAACCGTCTAGTTCCTGCAGTAGACCCACTCTTAAGAAAGAACCAGAACGGCTTCCGAAGAGGTAGATCCACCATAGCACAAATACTCTCCATCCGCAGAATAATAGAGGAAATGAGAAGATGCGACAGAAATCTTGTACTACTGTTTGTCGATTTCCGAAAGGCCTTCGACTCCATAGACAGAAACATTATGTTTGAGATACTTAGTCTCTATGGAATACCATTACCCATCGTCAGTGCAATCAAGGCACTATATACGAACACCACTGCTACTGTGATAACTCCCGATGGCGAAACAAGCCCGTTTGAGGTCACAGCTGGTGTCCTGCAAGGAGACACATTAGCTCCTTTTCTTTTCATCATAGTATTAGACTATGTACTACGTCTCTCATTGGACAGCATGCAGGAAAAGGGTATAGAAATTCAACCTAGAAGAAGCAGTCGACACTTAGCTGTGAATCTTACAGACCTAGATTTTGCAGACGATCTAGCACTGTTAACACACCTAGTCAAGGATGCTGAAGATCTTCTGCAGTCTCTCGAGAAAGCAGCGGCTCAAGTTGGACTCTATTGTAATGCAGCAAAAACTGAATTCATAAAAACAAGTACAAGTATTACTATTGCACCAACTGATCTCAAATCCCTATCTGGAACTTGCCTAAAAGAAGTCGAGGACTTTAAGTATCTCGGGTCTTACATTATGAACTCAGAAAAGGACTTAAGCATTAGGAAAGCCATGGCCTGGAATGCTTGTAACAAACTGGATAAGATCTGGCGCTCCAGCATAAACAACAAACTTAAGGTACAAGTCTTCCGCCCAGTAATAGAGCCCATTCTCCTGTATGGTGCTGAAACTTGGACCTTAACAACTCGTCTGGAGAGGAAACTTGATGGTACGTATACACTACTCCTGCGCAAAGCACAGAACATTTGTTGGAAGCAGCACCCATCTATAAGGGACATTTATGGAGATCTTCCGAGGGTTTCTCACAGACTCAGACAGAGACGGGCACAGTTTGCTGGACACTGCCTTCGGGCTAGTGAAGAGGTAGTTTCCTCACTCCTCTTGTGGAGGCCTCGAGGAAAAACTCACTCCCGGAAGCTGACCTTCCCGAGACTGCTCTCCAGGGATACCGGGCTAGCGGAGGAGGACCTGGCAGCGGTCATGTCAGACAGGAAGGCGTGGGCTGAAGTAGTGCATGGACTTACCCCGTCCCCTCCGGGGGTCGACTAGGCAAGGCAAGGCACTGTTCAGTACAAACCTGGTGTGTTACACCATGAGGCGGTTTACCGGGTATGCAGCTTGTACTGTTCAGTACAAACCTTGTGTGTTACACCATGAGGCGGTTTACCGGGTATGCAGCTTGTACTGTTCAGTACAAACCTGGTGTGTTACGCCATGAGGTGGTTTACCGGGTATGCAGCTTGTACTGTTCAGTACAAACCTGGTGTGTTACACCATGAGGTGGTTTACCGGGTATGCAATACAAACAAACATAAACAACAACAAAAAACCTGCTGGATATGCAGCTTGTACTCTTCACAACAGGAAACACATGAGCTTTGAATATGTGAATTCTTGGTATATTCACTCACTCACAATTCGCCATATAGCAATTACTCAGCAAGTCTCCAAGGCTACAAAGAAACAAGAAACTGAAAATTTCACAACTGAAGATTTCACAACTCCCTTCTTTTCTTATGACAAAACCAAATCTTATCTGACCAACACTAAAGAAATCTAGGACTTACTCAAGGGTTCCTTTGCAGTGTGGGTGGATCAAATAAATCTGGGCGGATATACAGCTTGCACTGTTCACCATGAGATTGTTTGCCAGGTATGCAAAACAAACAAACAGACAAACCAAACCCACCTTTAACCGTGAGCTTGGCACTGCAGATGGCCTGGCCTCCAGGGTTGCTGGCCTTGCACATGTACCGGGCCTCATCTTCCACAAACACCTCCGCTGGGAACAGATACATTAATAGTAAAGTTTATTGCAAATTCTTGCCGATGGGCTAATTGCAGGTAACATAAGAGATTCAAACAGTGTATAAACAATATCACAAGTGTCTACTCTAGTCTCATACTAGTAAAAGCTAACTCTAGATCCTGGGTTATTCGGTTTGACTCCTTTTTCGAAGACAGTGGAAGGCGAAAGATCCAACCTTTTCTATTATGTGTGGGTTTCATGATGTTAGAAGGAGAATTGTTTTCTTTTTGTCAGTATATGTGAAGAAATTTGGGTGGAATTTGGTGGCCTCTTCAAACAGTTCTTTTCTTTCGTTATTGTAGAAAGAGCAGTCTGATGTAAAATGTGTTCCCTTACATTTGAACATCAATGAATATATGAATATCAATGTCATTTTCATCATCATCATCATCATCGCTGCATATCAGTCAATGTTTACTGAGGCGGGCCTTTCATCTAAGAAAGATGTTTTCACTTTTATAGCTACTCAATTAAACTGACTACTTTCCTTCATGCTTGTGTCTTGATTTTCTTAGTTTCAGAAAAAAAGATAAAACAGAAATTGTCACTGACATCAACATCTCATTTGATCAGTAATGTATACATGTATTTAGAGTGAACACTTCTCTCACATGGAATGATTTTCACAAACAACAAACATTGTACAGATAAAACCACTTACATGGGGACACAATATTTCAATAACATATATACATGTAGCATGACCATACTTCAAACATGAAACAACAAGAGAGTCTGTAATACATGACAAACAGCATGACAAGCATGTTACATGAATGATGTTTGAATGAATGAACTGCCTCACCGATAGTGAGGGAGGCCACATTGTTGATGAAGGCAGTTTCGTAGATGGAGGATGAAGCGATGTTGTCGTTATCCTTGTACCAGGTGATAGCAGGAGTCGGGTCTCCCTCCACACAACACTCGAACCTGAACGGGCTCCCTGGAGCAAGGGATGGAATGAGACACAGATGAAGGAAACACTGTGTGTTTGTGCTGGGAAGGATGCATACAGATCTTCTGCTAAATCTACCTTCATCTCTGGAACAGCGTAAAAATCGGGATGACACACATATGAAAGAAAAGTCAGTATTTGTGTTGATACAGTGGGAAATGGAGGGGAAAATGGCTATTTTGTACAACGATCATATCTTTTTGTAATCTACATTATCACACAGTAAAGGACAAGGCCCGGATGGAATGATACACACAGATGAAAGGAATACTGCCTTTGTGTATTTTTATTTATTTATTTATTCATCTCAAAACATGTGGGTAGCCCCTTCAACTTGTTTGAAGTTGTATACCGTCTAAAATTAGAATGAAATAGAAATGGAAACTGTTAGCTTTTTTCTACGTTAATGTTAGCATTTGCTACTTTGGTCTTACCCTCGTCCACCACGGCAGAGGTGAGCTTCTGAGCGAAGGAGGGAGGAACCACTTTCTTCTTGGGGGGAGGGGGTGACAGGAGCTCAAACTTTGTCTACAGGGTATGAAAAGAATATAAAACACACAATCTGGTCAACTGGAAGAAATTCAACAAACAGTTATGTGAAGTCTACAATTATTATCAAGTAAGAAAAATATAGTACAATGGACTATGTCTTATAAAATGTCTTCTTGCCTTCAGATCAATTTCCAGGTGGTAGGGAACACAACGTGTTATATTCGATATGTTTATATCATATAAAATCAAAACTTTACGATATCACCTTGTCTTAAGCATGTAAGAGGTGTCTCGACTTTCTTGATGACTGTGTTTTGCGGCTTTAAGATGTAAGATTAGCCTTAAGGAACCAAGCACTTACAGGAGTCTTGTCTTTCTTGATGACTTCGAACTGCAGGTTTTAGATTGAAGATTAGTCTACATGTGTCTCCACTTTCTTGATGACTTCGATCTGTGTCTTTAAGATTTAAGATTAGCCTTAAGCAACTAAAAGAACTTACAGGTGTCTTGACTTTCTTGATGACTTCGATCTGTGGCTTT
Source organism: Branchiostoma floridae (assembly GCF_000003815.2). Taxonomy (NCBI): domain Eukaryota; kingdom Metazoa; phylum Chordata; class Leptocardii; order Amphioxiformes; family Branchiostomatidae; genus Branchiostoma; species Branchiostoma floridae. Next base: position 16,786,373 of record NC_049996.1, on the reverse strand, counting down.
AAGATCTAACATAAGTCTTAAGCAACTAAGGAGACCTACGGGAGTCTCTACTTTCTTGACAACTTTGTACAGTGGCTTTAAGATTTGACCTAGTCTTAAGCAACTAAGAGGACTTACAGGAGTCTCGACTTTCTTGATGACTTCGATCTGTGGCTTCATGTCGAGGTCGTGTTTAGACGGTAGCGTCTGCATCTTGGTCTTGATCTCCGTGCGGACGTATGTGATGGTCTCCCGAACCTCGTGGAACTGTACCACCACATGGCGCGTCGCCTTCTCTCCCTCATCTTTTCCTGAAAACAAGAATAGGGCCACATGAAATTTGTTTGTTGTTTCTTGGATTTTTTTCTAAAAAAAAATGGAACAGCAGTTCGAAAAAAATAAAGATAAATTTTTTCAAAAGGTCTTGGGTGAAGATCTACGGCTCAAATAACAAAAAAAAACATCCAAAGAGATGGCTCATTTTGTGCAATAAATCCCTTCCTTTGATTTGTTACTCATGTTCTGAATAAAAGGCATTGCTTTAGACTGAAATTATGTGCATGTGGCTCTGAAAGGCAATATTTACAGGTTTGCGAGCAAACCATGTACATGTATTAGTTTTTCTTGGACCTTAACTCATTTTTTTGTTGAAAATGAAGAAAATGGACGGGCGAATCCGAGAAGCAACACTGCAAACACAGATGCAACTGTAAAACAGCGCCGCCTGTCAGTGAGATGTAGTATTACAGCAGGCAGGAATGTGTAGCTGACTGACTCACAATAAAGTGAAACAGCAATATCAGCCTGGAAAACAGTCTGAGTCTAAAGCACAGAATGTCCATGAAACAAAACATCAGCCTGAATACAGAGCCTGATGTGAAAGCTGGTCTTAAGGTGTGATTTATTTATTTAGTCGTTTGGACGACATTACAGGCAGCCTAGGTTGCCCAACTAGCCAAGGCTGTGATTAAGGTATGATTATAGACATCAGACACAAGTTCTTCTGTTCTTATTAGGAACTAAATTTTGTCAATAAATCATTCAAGAGCTAAGAGACAACCACAACTTATGCAGTGACATACCAATCTGATTAAATTATTCAAGGATGGAAGAAAACAAATAAGTGCATGGGATCTTTAGTATACCAACATGTAAACCATGAAAAGAATGGCCAGAAGACTTATAGATACATATTCAACACAATTGCAAATAACTTTTACCCAGTTGGTTCATTGTACCCTTACGCCATATTGGCAGTAGTGAAATCTGGTTTAGGAAAAAATCTATCTTCACATCAAACACCCACCATGGACCCTGACGGACAGCTCTGAGACATAGCGGACTCTCCCCTCCTGCATCTCGGCTTCCTTAGCCTTCTGCTCCACAGGGGGTAACAGCGCCTTGGCCTCCTCCTTCGTCTTCACAGCCCGGGCCTGCTGCTCAAGCTCAAATAACATCTTGGTGGTCTCTACCAGCCACGCCTCGATCTGGGAAGGAGGGAAGGAAGGAATGAGTGAAGGAATGAACGTATGATCCACGGGGGGTAACAGCGCCTTGGCCTCCTCCTTCGTCTTCACAGCCCGGGCCTGCTGCTCAAGCTAGAATAACATCTTAGTCGTCTCCACAAGCCATGCCTCAATCTGGGCAGGGAGGGAAGGAAGGAAAGAATGAGTGAAGGAAGGAACGTATGATCCACGGGGGGTATAAGTGCCTTGGCCTCCTCCTTTGTCTTCACAGCCCGGGCCTGCTGCTCAAGCTCGAATAACATCTTAGTGGTCTCTACCAGCCACGCCTCGATCTGGGGAAGGAGGGAAGAAATGAGTGAAGGAAAGAACGTATGATCTACGGGGGTAACTGTTACAGTGCCTTGGCCTCCTCCTTTGTCTTCACAGCCCGGGCCTGCTGCTCAAGCTCGAATAACATCTTAGTGGTCTCTACCAGCCACGCCTCGATCTGGGAAGGAGGGAAGAAATGAGTGAAGGAAAGAACGTATGATCTACGGGGGTAACTGTTACAGTGCCTTGGCCTCCTCCTTTGTCTTCACAGCCCGGGCCTGCTGCTCAAGCTCGAATAACATCTTAGTGGTCTCTACCAGCCACGCCTCGATCTGGGGAAGGAAGGAAAAAATGAGTGAAGGAATGACCGGATGATCCACGGGGGGTAACAGTGCCTTGGCCTCCTCCTTCGTCTTCACAGCCCGGGCCTGCTGCTCAAGCTCGAATAACATCTTGGTCGTTTCTACAAGCCACGCCTCAATCTGGGGAGAGAGGGAAGAAATGAGTGAAGGAAAGAATGGATCAAACAGCATCTTAGTCGTCTCAACAAGCCATGCCTTGTTCTGGAAAAAGAGAAAAGGAAAGATGAATGAATGGGCAAATGAATGAACGAGAAAAGTAATGTAGGAATTAGAGCATGGCATGGTACTGTCTCCTCGGTGCTGAATTGAATATATAAACAAGTTTCAATCAGAGCACTAATGGCAAATTGCGCGATTAGACCATAGAAT
>NC_049996.1:16769295-16783409 GCF_000003815.2 Branchiostoma floridae | reverse complement strand
TGTGTATGCAGTCCAGTAAATGGTCCTGCCCTTGGTGTTGAATCCGATATCAAGCCAACTTTTATCTGTACAAAAAGGAAGGGTGGAAAGAAGGGATAGACAAACAAATGGCTGAATGAGTGAGGGAAAGATGGGCTGATACAACAACAAATCAACTGCTAGCATTGGTTGCACAAACAAACACACAGTCTTCTAGTCTGCTAGTCTTCACATCACTCTTCCAAGCAGCCCTGTCCAGCGGGTTCAACCTAGTTAGACCGCACATTTTGATGCCAAACAAACAAACAAACATTTCAAGCAGACTCACCTCCTGCATGTTGGTAAACAGCTGTTGCGCCAGCGGCAGTCGCGTGCCGAAGGCGTCGAAGTCCTGCAGGAAACGGTGCCATCGGTCGCACAAACAAACAAACAAACAAACGCAGACTCACCTCCTGCATGTTGGTGAACAGCTGTTGTGCCAGCGGCAGGCGCGTGCCGAAGGCGTCAAAGTCCTGTAGGAAGCGGTGCCACCGGTCACGCAGGTCCTTCCGCTGGGACAGCAGGGGAGCCAGGTTGTCCCAGCCTTCCTTCAGGGCCTCGTCTACCTGCCCGCTAAGGCCCTCAAAACGGTACCGGAACGCCTGGAACATATCAAAAACACACTCAGGTAAACTTAAACTTGAACCTGCCCTCCATACAGTACCTGAATGGTACCAGATACAGAATAGATATGTACCGTGACTTGATGGTAAAGTCCTCAAACTTCATATAATGATACTGACAATGTGTTAAACATAAGGGCAGTTATACTGGCTATGTAATGATACAGATACAGAAGCTAAGGATGGTCACACAGTTACCAGATAATATACAGTGACAGATACAGATTTAAAGGCTGGTGTGTTATGCTGAAGGGCGGTTATACCGGCTATATAGATACAGATACAGAAGCTGGTGTGTTATGCTGAAGGGCAGTTATACCGGCTATATAGATACAGATACAGAAGCTGGTACGATTATACTGGCTATACAGTACAGATACATTGTATAGATACAGAATCTGGTGTGTTGTGCTGAAGACCAGTTACATGTATACTAGCTATACAGAAAGAGATACAGAAAAGATCCGTACTGTAACTTGGCTTGTGAAGTCATCAAACCTCTGCATGATGATGACGACAGTGTGTTAAGCAGAAGACTAGTTATACTGGCTATGGACATACATGACAGATACAGTGTCTGGTGTGTTGCACTGAAGACCAGTAATTTAATACTAGCTATACAGAAAAAGATACAGAAAAGATATGTACCGTGACTTGACTTGTGATGTCGTCAAACTTCTGCATGATGATACTGATGATGTGTTAAGCAGATCAGCAGTTACTCTGGCTACTCTGGCTACTCTAACTCAGATACAGATGAAGATACAGATACAGATGAAACAGGTCCGCACCGTGACTTGGCTAGGAAAGTCGTCAAACTTCTACATAATGATGCTGACAGTGTGCAGTGTGTTAAGCAAAAGGGCAGATATACCAGCTATGTTCTGTGATACAGATACAGATGTAACAGGTCCGTACCGTGACTTGGCTTGTGAAGTTGTCAAACTTCTGCACGATGATGCTGATGATGTGTTAAGCAGAAGACTTATACTGGCTATGGACATACATGTACAGATACAGTGTCTGGCGTGTTGCACTGAAGACCAGCTTTACCAACTATACAGTAAGAAATACAGAAAAGATAGGCACCGTGACTTGGCTTGTGAAGTCGTCAAACTTCTGCACGATGATGCTGATGATGTGTTAAGCAGAAGACTAGCTATACTGGCTATGGACATACATGTACAGATACAGTGTCTGGCGTGTTGCACTGAAGACCAGCTTTACCAACTATACAGTAAGAAATACAGAAAAGATAGGCACCGTGACTTGACTTGTGAAGTCCTCAAACTTCTGCACGATGATGCTGACAGTGTGTTAAACATACGGGCAGTTCTACCAGCTAGTATGTACTGTAATACAGATGCAGATGTGACAGGTCCGTACCGTGACTTGGCTTGTGAAGTCGTCAAACTTCTGCACGATGATGCTGATGGTGTGAGATGTCTTCGCCTCCTTCAGCTGGGTCTGGAACTCCAACAGCTGATCCGCCAGCTCCGACAACTGCTCACGTAACTGGGGAAAACATGCGAGAGGGAAAGTGACGAAAGGGAAAATGATCTCAATCCAGTTACTATCAATTTTTCTCCTAACAGTGACTGTTTATCAAAGGTAGAGAACGTACCTCCAAATTTTCGATGTCTGGCAGTACATCTTGGATGCAGAGAATGGTCTAGTCTCAATCTTGCGAGAAAATATGAGACTAGACCAGGCTTGCATAGATCATCTGCCCCATCCGCCTCCAAGGTGTACTGGTAGACATAAAAAATTTGGAGGTACGTTCTCTATCTTTAATAAACAGTCGCTGTTAGAAGAAAAATTGATAGTAACTGTACACATACATGCCTGATGAACCTGTTCAATGATCTCAACCCAGTTTTAGCTCACAGAAGAGCTAGTCTTTCACTAGTCGTGACAGAGAGGACAGACGCTATGTACAGTATTTACAGGTTCATTGCACAGGGGAAATTCTCCCTAACTCTTTTCGGCAAGCACAATGAACAGTGGACCACGGCTTAACGTCCTGTCCTAAGGACTGCAACCCTTTCCAGTAGTGTGCATGTCTGGTGAGCGACACAGTTGGAATCAAACTTACAGCTTCTAGTTTCAGAGGCAGGGCCACTAACCACTGCACGCTACCTTTGAGAGAGGTTTAACCGCTATCATTGAGTCTTACTTAGTGATTTGCATGTATAACTATTTCACATTGTACATTATCAAAATACATGAGCCTAAAGAAAAACAATCATATTAACAAGATATCAAGTTCAGCACCAAGGACAGAAATGATGCACTGTACAATCCACTGCAAAAATCCTGTTCTGCTTTTAGAGGCTTTGAATCTCAACCTACACAGTATCAACCCAAATGACAGAGGACGCTGGAGAGCCGCCATGAAGCCCCCTCATTTACGTGCAAGCATGTCTAACCCCCATGGGATGGGGAACAACAGACGTTAAACCGGAGAGTGAGTGAGTGAGTGAATCATGAGCTATTAAGAATATATTGCTCACAGAATTGCACAACAGAATTCTAGTTGTTTATAGCTCACTATATTGATTTCCCATACTTTTTCTGGTGTCAATAAAGCCTCTATGTATATTCTGTAACATGTTGAAAGAGTTTATCTTACAATGACCTCACCTTTTCTATATCCTTCAGTAGTTGACACATCTTGATGCCCTGCTCGAGCCTTCTTCTGTGCTCCTCCCATTCCTTTAACCACTGGATCCTCCTCATGTCCAGCATGGTTAGGGCCTGCTCTACTGTAACTCTGGCTGCATCTACACCTTCCTGTAAATAACAACAAGTAAACAGTAAACAAGTAAACAAACACGGCTTCAGCCTCCTCATGTCCAGCATGGTTAGCACCTGCTCTACTGTAACTCTGGCTGCATCTACACCTTCCTGTAAACAACAACAAGTAAACAATAAACAAGTAAACAAACACGGCTTCAGCCTCCTCGTGTCCAGCGTGGTTAGTGTCTGCTCTACTGTAACTCTGGCTGCATCTACACCTTCCTGTAAACAACAACAAGTAAACAATAAACAAGTAAACAAACACGGCTTCAGCCTCCTCATGTCCAGCATGGTCAGGGCCTGCTCTACCGTAACTCTGGCTGCATCTACACCTTCCTGTAAACAACAACAAGTAAACAGTAAACAAAAAACAACAAACAAGTAAATAAACATGGCATCAGCCACTGTATCCTCCTCATGTCCAGCATGGTTAGCGCCTGCTCTACCGTAACTCTGGCTGCATCTACACCTTCCTGTAAACAACAACAAGTAAACAGTAAACAAGTAAACAAACACGGCGCCACTGGATCCTCCTCATGTCCAGCATGGTCAGGGCCTGCTCTACTGTAACTGTGGCTGCATCTACACCTTCCTATAAACAACAACAAATAAACAATAAACAAGTAAATAAAGAAGGCTTTGTCCACGGGATCCTCCTCATGTCCAGCATGGTTAGGGCCTGCTCTACTGTAACTCTGGCTGCATCTACACCTTCCTGTAAACAACAACAAGTAAACAGTAAACAAGTAAACAAATACAGGGCACTGGATCCTCCTCATGTCCGGCATGGTTAGCGCCTGCTCTATTGTAACTCTAGCTGTATCTACACCTTCCTGTAAACAACAACAGGTAAACAGTAAACAAGTAAACAAACATGGCTTTAGCCTCCTTATGTCCAGCATGGTTAGGGCCTACTCTACTGTAACTCTGGCTGCATCTACACCTTTCTGCAAACAGCAACAAGTAAACAGTAAACAAGTAAATAAACACAGCGCCACTGGATCCTCCTCATGTCCAGCAGGGTTAGCGCAAACTCTACCGTAACTCTGGCTGCGTCTACACCTTCCTGTAAACAACAACAAGTAAACAGTAAACAAGTAAACAAACACGGCTTCAGCCTCCTCATGTCCAGCTTGGTTAGCTCGTGTTCTAGCGTTACTCTGGCTGCATCTATAAACTAAAACCAGGAACAAACAAAGCTTTAATCCAGTCACAATATCAACCCTAAAATACCAGGTTAAAGTTTCAAAAGCAGTCACTTCACTATAATTGTCAAACAGTCTTACTTTTCAAAGTTATCAAATCTGTGCATTACTACTTGATTGAATCAATGAATCCATATTAAGTGGAAGGACTCTGCATGCAAGGTAATGATTCTCTACCTGGCCCCCTAAGTAAGAGGTAAGATAAGACAATGTCTATTACTTCAAATAATAACTGAAGAAAAGATGCTCACGTTTTCTCGGACCCTCAAGACAATCTTCTCTCCACTGTCTGTGGTGTGGTCGAAGACCTTGGAGACGTCTTTCTTCACGGCTTCGTGCTGTCTCAGGAAGTCTTCCACCTGTAGGAAGGATTTCACAGATTTTAGGATCATACCAAACTTCTGTCCTTACTACATCAACTTTGTAGCGAGTGTAGTCCAATGGTTAGTAACATTAGTCCCTAGACTATGAGGTTGTTAAAATCCTGGGTACATGAAAGCCTGTTGCAATCCTTAGGACAGGACATCAAGCCAATGTTCATTGTACTTCTCAAAAAGAGCTCGAGGAACATCCAGAGCTGTACAATGAACCTAAAAATACTTTACAGTACATAGTGTCTGTCTTCTCTGTCACAACTAATTAGCTTGCTCATTTAGTTCTTTGAGCTAATCAGCTCCAAAATCACTTTCTTTCTTTCTTTCACCACCAAGGACTGCTGGTGTTATACTGCAAATTAGGGCATACTTTTAGGCAAAAATTATAAAAATTTGTTTGCATTTTGTCCATTCCTTATTGTTTTCTGTGCTCTACTCACCTGTTTGGCATCTTGTGGAGACGTCTGCTTGAAATCCTTGTCAGCCTTGTCAATCAGCATGTTCAGCTGGAAAACACAGAAGAAATGACTCTTTCTGTATAACAGTAGTTTAACCAATGGATAGTTGTAGATAGTACAATGTATATACTTGAACTTCAGCAAACAAACTTTTAGATCCTTATGTCATTATACATACTGGATATTTGGTACTATTTTAATTTCGATTTGTATTCTAGCAGTTCTAATTTGTATCATAATTTGTATTCTAGCACTAAAACCTCTAAAATTGTACTACACAACTGTTACATTGTGTCTTTTATTGAATCTCTGCATTTGCCAATATGTAAATTTTTTAATTGTACTTTAAACAATCCACAGTACCCATGTAAGCCACCAATACAGAAAATTAGTTCATCATTTATTCTCAAATGCTGTTTTCTATTCAGTTCTTTAAAGCACTGGAAGCACAGCCTGGGTACCATCAGGGTAGTAGTTCGCTCCTATGTTCGCTTCTGCTATCCGGACGGAGACCTGCACATTCAAACCGTTTGATGCTAACGTCTGTTGATGAGCAAATCAAGGAATAGGTTCTAGAGCGCTCCTTTGATGACAACAGGCCCTCCCACAAGCAGATGGAGGGCTTGTCCAGTGTTGGAATGTCGGTTCGAAAGACCTCTTGAACCCATTCCATAATTCGCTCATATGTGGGACCAAACAGCGCCTGTGTCCAAAATTTGGACGATTCCAGACGTTAAGATGGTCCACGTTCCCAGACGGAAACACAGAGAAGCGACTGTATATAGTGTATAATGAACGCCGGAGCAATCTACTTTCCGGATGGTACCCAGGCTACTGGAAGTATTGAATGATAGATAAACCTTAAAACAAATGATTCAGGTTTAGCTTGGAAGACATCAACTTCAGAAAAATACAAAAAAGAAACCACAATCACTCTGGAATTCTGGGACAAACTGTGCTCCTCTATAGCGTGATTGGCAGCTGCCATGTCTGGTAACCGTGACAACCGCTGGTATTCCTTCATGTTCTTCCGTAGCAACCAATCAGTCTGGGGAGGGACGACAAGGTGGGTGATTGGGAGGATGGAGGGATGGAGAGAGAGGACAATAGAGGGATGGAGGAACAGGAGGGTGTACAGAGTGGGATCTCTGAATGAAGGAAGGTGAGAAGAGAACATGGTGAAAGCAAATGAGGAGGCAAATGTGGGAAAGAGAAGGAAAAGAGTAAATGATGAAATGAAAAAGTTACAACAAGGAATTAAAGCTGGTGATTAGAGTGGTGAACTTACTTGGAGAGAGAATCAAGAAATGCAGAAGAAATTGATGGAAAAGGATGAATAAAAAATCTATGGATGAGACAGGTTTAATAAATGATGGCAATCAATAATCCTAAAAGTGTCCTAAGACAGAGGACAAGAGAGAAAATTAATATTAAAATGAAAACTATACGAAAGAAAAACAAAAAGATGTTTAAATTTGTACCTGAGAAAGGCTTTGGCATGGATAGTTATGATTATCTTTAATTTTATCACAAATGTTTGCAAGAAAAAGAAGTAAATCTCGAAAGAAGGAAAGATGGATTACAAGAAAAGCTAATCACACAAAAGGTGTCAAGAATGAATGAAAGATGCAACCAAAAACTCTGAAGAAGAAAATAGCAAAAAAAAAAAACACAAAGAAAGAGGGAAGGAAAGATAAAAGAAAAGATAAAGAAAGAAGAGAAAGATGAAATATGGAAAGTTCTGGGGAAGGACAGGGACAAAGACCCTTGGGATGGGCATGTACAGTCAGTCCTATACTTCAGACCATCACTTGTGACAGGTGTGTTCCAAACCTTGTTGATGTTGTCGAAGAAGGCAATTGCCATCTCCAGCAGCAGGATGTACTCAGCCAGCCTGGCCTGGAACCGCTGGTGAACCCTCAGCAGGTCCATGATCAGGGACTCCTTCTGTGGACCGGTTTCTCCTCGAGCTGCCAGCATCTCTGCAGTCTTCACATGCCCTTCAACTACTTCACTGGTTTTCTATTGGTGGCAAAGAAAGGAAAGAGTAAGAGTCAGGTTGAAGATGAGAGACTCCATCTATGGGTCTCTCCTCGAGCTGACAGCATCTCTGCTGTCTTCACATGCCCTCAACTACTTCACTGGTTTTCTGTTTGTGGCAAAGAAAGGAAAGAGTAAGAGTCAGGTTTAAATTGAGACACTCCATCTATGGACCGGTCCCTTCTCCAGCTGCCAGCATCTCTGCAGTCTTCACATGGCCCTCAACTACTTCACTGGTTTTCTGTTTGTGGCAAAGAAAGGAAAGAGTAAGAGTCAGGTTAAAGATGAAAGACTCCATCTATGGACCGGTTTCTCCTCGAGCTGCAAGCATCTCTGCAGTCTTCACATGGCCCTCAGCTACTTCACTGGTTTTCTGTAAGTTAGACAAATGTGAAAGAGAAGTTAAGGATAGCTCAGATCAGACGGAGTTGTACACTGTGAGCTAATAATGTAGAGTAGTTTTCAGTATATAGAAGTGCATGACAAGTATGGAGCCCTGCAAAACATCATTGGTTTTCAATCAAATGCAGATTCTGAACATGTTACTCTCCATCTGAGCTATGGCTTGTACATGTACCTGCAGTGCCACCTATATATGGCAAGGAGTACTGCAGCCTTTGGTCACTTGACAAACACAACCTGACCTACATTGTTGTTTACATAACCGTCAAAGTATTTCCTGTCAATATTCGGTATCACAAAAGAAGATGTAAAATTTCATTTTGTTTTTAAAGCTTTGCTACTTACATCGGACATCTCTGTACTATCTTTGAACATTATATTTACTTATGCTGTAGGAATGAACTTCCTGAGTTTGTCCTGCAGGTTGACTGCATCCTCCAGATAAACAAAACAAACAAATAAACAAATAAACAACCCTAACCTCAGCTGTAGGCATGAACTTCCTGAGCTTGTCCTGCAGGTCGACTGCATCCTCCAGGTAAACAAACAAACAAATAAACAACCATAACCTCAGCTGTAGGCATGAACTTCCTGAGCTTGTCCTGCAGGTCGACTGCATCCTCCAGGTAAACAAACAAACAAACAAACAAATAAACAACCCTAACCTCAGCTGTAGGCATGAACTTCCTGAGTTTGTCCTGCAGGTCGACTGCATCCTCCAGGTAAACAAACAAACAAATAAACAACCATAACCTCAGCTGTAGGCATGAACTTCCTGAGCTTGTCCTGCAGGTCGACTGCATCCTCCAGGTAAACACAAACAAACAAACAAATAAACAACCCTAACCTCAGCTGTAGGCATGAACTTCCTGTGCTTGTCCTGCAGGTTGACTGCATCTTCCAGGTAAACAAACAAACAAACAAATAAACAACCCTAACCTCAGCTGTGGGCATGAACTTCCTGAGCTTGTCCTGCAGGTTGACTGCATCCTCCAGGTAAACAAACAAACAAACAAATAAACAACCCTAACCTCAGCTGTGGGCATGAACTTCCTGAGCTTGTCCTGCAGGTTGACTGCATCCTCCAGGTAAACAAACAAACAAACAAATAAACAACCCTAACCTCAGCTGTAGGCATGAACTTCCTGAGTTTGTCCTGCAGGTCGACTGCATCCTCCAGGTTGGTTCCCAGCTCGGCTCCACTGGTGGGGAAAATCTCCCTCTCCAGGCTCATGATCCACTCAATGGTCTGGGGACACACACAAAAAAAATGCCATTAGTATTTTTCAAATTATTCAAACACAGCAAAGACCAAGATCTTTTAGAATTCAACAAAAAAAGGATAAGGGTATAGGTTTAAGATTTCCTGCACCAGTACCTGGTCAATGAAACACCTTGGTCACAAAACTCCACAGGCAAATATTCTCCTCATAGCCAGTGTATTATCATGGAAGCTAAACTGCGTTGGTAGCAATAATAGTACAACTTTCTTCCAACACAAAGGTTTAACATGGATCAAACTTTCAACGACCACAGTTGCCTCCTTCTTTATTGAGCCTGAAGAAGGTGACAGTGGTAATAGAAAAAAATTTGATCATGTTAGGATTGCTTGTAGAGCAATCGTGTGGAATTTCTCTGAAGGAAGTGACCTTTGACCTCACTGAGCGACATCCGCCGACTGGGTTGGCAGGGCTTGCCTCTCGCTTACCAACCGTCCTGCCCGTGTTGCATTGTATTTTTCCTTTCAAAGAATGTGAAACCGTACCACTACATGTATATGTACATTTACTGCACTGTTTGTTGTAATAGCCAAGATCCTGGTCTTAGACCCTGGTCTTAGGCCGTTGATGTCTTTGCACGACCTCTAAGACTCTACCAGTCTACGCACAGAGCAGAATAAAGACATCATATGCCCCAAACCGCGTAGCTCTCTCCTTGTGCCATCTCGGAGTATATAAGAGCAATTCACGTATACGTTTGTGTTGGAAGATAGTTTAGAGTTGTACTATAATATATAGCAATTGTGCTAGTTTGTCTGATAGAGTCTACAAAAAAAAACTTTGGATTTACTTTCTTCAGAAGTCGAGAATATGTAGTATCCTTGAAGAAACAAAAATTGTAACAGAAGGAATTCCAACATCCAAATCAGGTATTCGACCAAGCCGCACTTAGCATATGGAGTATGTTCCAACTATTTGATGGAGGCCTGTGTGATACAACTTCAAAGCCCGTGTGATATGGAAAGTTATCATCCAGTACAGAACTGCTGTATTTAACGTTCCGGGACATAGGTATGAAACAAAAGGACGTATGAAACAAAAGGACGTATGAAACAAAAGGACGTAGATTTACCTTCTTGACTTCCTGCATGAATCTTAACCAGTCCTGTTTGAACTCCTCCTCTGCCTGAAGCTTCTGCTGCCAGCCCGTGCGCTGGTCCTGGATAGTTCGCTTTCTCTCCCCGAAGTGCTCGAGGAGCGTCTCTACACACAGCACTGCGCGCTCAGTGTCAAGCTGGGGGTCATCTCGAACCTACAGGTGTGACAAACAGTCATTTAATCATCTGCTGGTCCTGGATAGTTCGCTTTCTCTCCCCAAAGTGCTCGAGTAGTGTCTCTACGCACAGCACTGCACGCTCCGTGTCTAGCTGGGGGTCATCTTGAACCTACAGGTACAACAAACAATCATGTATTCATCTGCCTGTGTCTAGCTGGGGGTCGTCTCAAACCTACAGGTGTGACAAACAGTCATCATATTTCATCTGTAAACTTCAAATTCTGTATCATCCCAGTTGGGGATCATCTCAAACCTATACACTGTACAACAAACAGTAATGTATTCATCTCCCTGTGTCTAGCTGGGGTCATCTCAAAACCAAAGTGTATTTGTCTGTAAACTAATCTCTTTGTCTAGTTGGGAATCAACTCAAACCTATGTAATACAGTCATATATACAACAGAAAGTCATGTATGCATCTGCCTGTCATCTGCCTGTGTCTAGCAGGGGGTCATCTTAAATGCAACATCTTCAACAAAGTTGAATTCATCTGTAAAGCTTCTTTCTGTTATAGGTCATCTCAATCCTACTTTGCCATTATGAATTGTACAACTCAAAAGCTTTTCAAAACCTTCTATCATTGTCAACAGAGAACATCACAGCTTTGCCAAACTGTGTACATCAAAAGAGATTGCAAACAGTGTAAGACTGCTTCTTTGTAAATTGTAAAATGCAACCCTGCCTTAAGTTCCCTCCTATACAATTGGCACATAGCCAGTTCTTATGTTTTCAAAGCCACACTTCTTATGGCCTTGGGCCAACAGGATCAAACTGACAAACTTTCTGGGAGAATCATGACCCATTTCTGTGAAGCTAAGTGTTTGGAACATCTGGCAGACAAATTGCAGCCTGGAGAAAGGTACAAACATTCTTAGCTTCAGCCGTGGCATTGTGAGTCTCCCACAAGTTTTTCTAGTACACAACCATTAACATCTCTGGAGGGATCCATTCTTAAAATCTCTCAGAATTACAAGAAAACCTACCACATGCACATAACATGTTCAATATTCAACTAAATATTGCATTAAAAAGAACTTATTATCAGTAGGTACTAAAAAAACACAGATTGTGCTTGTGTCATCAGAGTGAATGGAATTCAGCACCAAGGACAGCCTAAAATGTGTTAATATTCTGACTACCCACTATATGAATTACAGACCTTTATTTTTGATGTGGACACTATTTAGCACCTCGGAAAGGTCTAGCCAGGCACAACAATTTTCCAAAACAAAAGACATGTTTTATTCATTTGTTTATTATTTTGGCTGTTCATCATGCGTAGTCAAAGTGTACCAATTAAGAATTACAACAAAGCAAATAAAACAGAACTTACAAGTTTGACTTCCGACAGGAACTCGCGCCCCTTCCTCTCCATCACTGTGAACGCCTCCTGAACCTCCTTCCACTGGTCGTCATGGCGATGGATGGCGATCTCCAGACCCTTGGTACCGTCCGTCGGAGTCCGCTTCAGGAGCTCGTCTAAATCATCCATCTCATTGGCCAACTGGGAACGAGAGAAGGAATGAATGAAAAGATGGGTAAATGAAAGGCAATGTCCTAGCCCTTCTAATAGGTTACATCTATAGGCTATAGAGAATGATCTATCTTGTAGACCATCACTTGTAGAAGGTCATGTAAGTATGTTTAAGTACTAAGTATGTTAAAGTACTAAGGTGAAAGATCATGACTCTACCATCAAACTTGAGGAAGAAGACACAGTGATCAAAGGTTAAAGTGTTAAAAGTTCATAGGTTAAAGAGCATGACCCACCCTCCTGACCAGCTTGTGAAAGATGACAAAGGTTAGAGTTTATAGGTTAAAGAGCGTGACCTACCCTTCTGGCCAGCTTGTAGAAGGCCATGTAGATCAAAGTGCAAAGGTTAAAGAGCATGACCTACCCTCCTGGCCAGCTTGTGGAAGGCGACATAGGTTAGATAGAGTTTATAGGTTAAAGAGCATGACCTACCCTCCTGGCCAGCTTGTGGAAGGCGACATAGGTTAAATAGAGTTTATAGGTTAAAGAGCATGACCTACCCTTCTGGCCAGCTTGTGGAAGGCAACGTAGATGGCCCCCAGGCCGATGCGTTTCCTGACCACCCTCCCCACCCTGCCCCAGTGGGCCTGGATGTCTCGCGTCTTCACGTCACACTCGTGAGCCTCGACCGCTCCAGTCTTCATGAACTCTTCTGCTGCCTGGAGAACTATGTCCACCTGGGGCTCTCTGTCCTGCAAGGGACAAATATATTGCTGTTGTTTATTGTTGTTTACACCTGGCCCATGTAAATGTGTGCAGTCTGCGGAACAAAGTCGTCGACTTGGAATACCTTCTCAGTAACAACAATGTGCACATCAGCGAAACTCATCTCGACGACAATGTCCAAGAAATATAAATACAAACTTAGCTTAAAAGCTCATCTGTGTTGGTAGAAATCATTCTGAAGCAAGTCGAACTGTAGTTTCCAACATACACAAAAGGAAATTTCCAACGAAATTTGTCTTGGAGATTGCATCTTAACCTTAATTTGATTCAGACTATTACACACTGTCACTGTTGGATATCAGAAGACATGGTACAGATGCAGTGAGGGGAGGAGATTTGGGGACAGTCCTTCCCGACAAAAACAGAAATAGAAGTTGCAATTAACAAGAAAGATTGTACATTTATATCTCCTATAACTGACCCACTGAACCATCTTTAGATTACTATAATGTAAAGGCCAAAGAAACATTTACTAATAGCATAAGACACAGAAGAAGTTCAAAACCACTGGCATGTTGCCTGTGACCCATACATTTTGTATACTGCCATCATTTGTACAGGTACATTTACACAGACAAAGTTAAGATAAGGAAAGAGACAAAAGCTAAACGGAGAAGCAGAGTTCCTGGCTTACCTTCATGTCCTTCTCCAGGCGTTCATGGTTGGACAGGAACTCCAGTGCTGCCGGCAGGATGGTTCCCATGTCTGCGTGCATGGCCAGGAAGGTGTCAACTACACCTGTCAGCCAGGTGAACAGCTGTAGGGGAACAGGTAATACAGGTGAGACAGTTAACACAGGTGAGACAGATAACACAGGTGAGACAGATAACACAGGTAACACAGGTGAGACAGATAACACAGGTGATACAGGTAACAGAGGCAACACAGAAGAGGATGGTGCCCATGTCTGCGTGCATGGCCAGGAAGGTGTCCACTACACCTGTCAGCCAGGTGAACAGCTGCAGGGGAACAGGTAATACAACAGGTGAGACAGGTAACACAGGTGAGACAGGTAACACTGGTGAGACAGGTAACACAGGTGAGGATGGTTCCCATGTCTGCGTGCATGGCCAGGAACGTGTCAACTACACCTGTCAGCCAGGTGAACAGCTGCAGGGGAACAGGTAATACAGGTGAGACAGGTAACACAGGTGAGGATGGTTCCCATGTCTGCATGCATGGCCAGGAACGTGTCTGCTACACCTGTCAGCCAGGTGAACAGCTTGGAAAACAGGTAACATAGGGGAGCAAATGTTATTACCATGTACATTTTGACATTACCACAGCCTGCCTTCCTCCCTTACTCTTCCCCTCCCTCCATATATAGCACATATCTCCTTCTCCACCCATGTCACGTAACGTATTCGAATGTATATGCT
>NC_049996.1:16681601-16769195 GCF_000003815.2 Branchiostoma floridae | reverse complement strand
GACAGAAGAGATTCAACTATCTTGTGATGATAGAATAATGATGACATTGAACTACAAAGTAAAGTTATATCATTGACTTCCCGTTTCCATACACAGCTGAAGTTATTCCTCCAGCCTTTGCTTTTGCAACCCCAAAACCCACCAACAGATGAATGACTGGACTGACCAACACACCGAACAACCAAATGACTAACCAACCAACAAACAACTGACAGACTGAAGGATGGACGATCGACCAACCAACCAACAAGCAAGCAAGCAAACAGTGGAGTAAAAACAGCAATAAGCCACAAACTTACATCATTGACCTCCTGTTTCCATATGCAGAGCTACAAGGACTTCTCCAGCCGTAGTTTCTGCAGTGCCCAAACCTCCTCCATGTGGCGTCTGAGAGCTCAGACTAACCAACAAACACTCCTGGAGTAAACTTTATCTAACAATGAACTTAAAAACTTACATCATTGACCTCCTGTTTCCATATACACAGCTGCAGGGATTTCTCCAGCCGTAGTTTCTGCAGTGCCCAGACCTCCTCCATGTGACGTCTCCTGTCGTGAAGGTTTTCCAGCATGTGCTCCACGCCGTAGCACGCGGCCGTCGTGGTGTGTTTACTCTCGATGTGTGTCCCCATGTCGTGCATACGGTCCAGCAAAACCTGTCCGCGATTCATCGTCTCCATGGAGGCTTCTAGGATTTCTAGAGAGAAGAATACAAAAAAAAACATTCAAATTTAGAACAATGTCAAGCAATATCTGGCGTTTTTTTGGGTCAAGACAAACAGGGAAAAGGTAAAATTCAAATTTAGAACAATGTCAAGCAATATCTGTTTTTTTGGGTGGTCAAGACAAACAGGGAAAAGGTAAAATTCAAATTTAGAACAATGTCAAGCAATATCTGTTTTTTTTGGGGGGGGGTCAAGGCAAACAGGCAAAAGGTAAAATTCAAATTTAGAACAATGTCAAGCAATATCTGTTTTTTTTTTTTGGTCAAGACAAACAGGCAGAAAGTAAAGATTTTTATTCAAAGAAGTGGCAGAAATTATGTGCTCAATTTACCGAAAAAGTCTAATACAAAGGATCAACTTGCAACAACTAAACTATGTGTAAGTAATAAGGAAGAGGACCAGACACAAGTGTTAGAAAATTGATTAAAAAGAAAGTCTGCAACTAGATGTACATGTACTTTTTTACAGTCTTGCAAAAAGATTGTGACCATCTGTAACACCATGTTGATAAATCTCCCTCTAGTGGACAGTTGCAGTACTGCAGGTGTTTGTAAGTTTGAAATTACCTTTTTTTGTCTGATGATGCTTCTGCAGCTGTAGCCTGATGGTGTCGACATCCTGTGGGAGGGTGAGGGGACTGAACAGCCGGTGGGCCATGTTCAACTTGTCGGTGAACTGGACATGAGAGGGGGGGATGTCAGTATATATTATACATTGCAATAACCTTGTTACTTCTGGACTACTGAGATTAAATACTTCATCATCATCATCATCATCGGTCGACGTGATCAAACATGTTCGTACATGTTTACACACGACGGGGTTATACCGCCCCTTACGGGGTGACATACCCTTTCGTATGGCTAATTACTCATTTTTCATTTGAGTAAAGTGAGGAAAGTCGTGTAAAGTGCCTTTCCCAAGGGCACAAGACCGGCAACACGGCAGGCGGATTCGAACCGGCGACCTCTCGGTCACGGGCCGAATACACTACCACTGTACTACCCAGTAAGTACAGTGACTGTCAAAACCTGTCTAAATCTAATCTATGGGCTTGAGGAACATGGTTATTTATCCTGGGGTCAATGGGAAAAATAATCTACTGAAAATAATACATGTGACTTTTATTATTAAGTAATCGCCAAATATCAGCCTGAGATGGCTGTCATTAAAGATAAGGGTATATGACTGCACACCACTCACATCATTAAAATGTTTACTAACTGGGTGAGAAAGAAGGCTTTGAGGTAAATGTAGCTGAACGATCAGAATTCATGTTTTAATTTTTCTCACCTGTTTGACACTTTCATGAAAGAGTATGGCAGCATCGAGCAGCAGTCTTCTGTCTTCCAGCTGAGCGTTAAGGTCCTTCCATGCCTCACCTGTAGCAAACATTACATGTACTTCCATTAATGCTATTCAGAAAATAACTAGCATCTCCTTTTTAGTTCATTTTCCTAAAATCTAGTCAGCAATGTTCACATTTTATTTACACACTACAAAAGTAATGGTATCTACATATATGAGAGGAATTGTTGAGTCCATCATTGGTTTTCGGCTGGCATAAAGCTTTACCTTTGAAAACCATGTCCAGAACACAAGAGAACAAAACTGGAAGTCCTGCTGCAGTATCACTGAAAACCACCAGGGGGCCAGAATCTGAATAATGATTTTCTTCATTTTGCCAACACCTACATACATATATATATGTATGTATGTGCTAACATACCAACTATCATAAAGATCCATCCACAACCTCTTAAGTTATGATAGCAGAAAAAAAGACACACAGGCCAGAAAACATATTCTTGACAAAGGTAAGTAGAGAACAGAGGAGCTCACCGAGTGACTCGGCCATGGCTTCATACACGTCTAGGTCAGGTTCCTTATTGATGACCACGTTGTCTGCCTGGTGCAACAGCTCATTTACATGTCCTTGTTTACCCTAAACAAGTAAACAACAACAAATAAATGTTAGTTCACACTTGGGGTAACACTTAGCTAAATGTTGCATGAATGTTGAATGGCACTGTTTTCATTGTGGTTTGCAGAAATATCTGACACATTATTCAAAACAATGTACAGCATCTATAAAAGAAAACAAAATAACAACACTGTTACAATAATTATGGATAATATATGTATCAGAAATCAAATCAGACAAAAAAAGTATTATGCTGAGCCATGTGCAATGCCAATGGTATTATAGACTTAGAATATTTTGTATATGGTACGTTGCTGCAATGGAAAAGACTGGACCAGATCCCACAAAATAACATAGCCAAACAGATAGTAAAATCTATATCATTGAAAGCTTAAAATGGAAACAAGTTTAATGTCCTTGCTCCCCTTGTACTATAGATATCAATTCAACTGCAATCCCATTTTCAATCATGTCCAATATTAGACCTAAAGCCTTACAGGCTTACCTTGAGTTCGTAAAAATTTGATCATGACCGTGTCTTGCAAAGCAAGTCAAAATGGCGATGGTAAACCTTGCCGCATTACTGGACAACTGAGTCAACCCTTTTCACTCAACATGTTGGCGTGAAATACAGCGTAAAGCAAACATCATAGACTCAGAAGTCAACCGAAAAGTATGATACAGAAAAATCATTCCTTGGCTTCCATAAAATTTCAGAATCTGTCATTTTTTTCATTGTCCTCGTCACAAGGGCACTGAGCTACATATTTCAAAGTTAACACAGCATAGAGTACCATTCTTTTTCAAGAAATAGGTCTTAAGACGTTGCTGACAGTTGTAAGATATGGATTGACATCCTTGAAAGACAGTCTGATAAATATAGTAGAACGTAGACACAGTGTGACTCGGCATACCTGCTTGTTCATGCACCGAACCCAGCTACAAACTGAACATCAAACTAAGAAAAAAATTCAGGATCTTGGCCGATTCCCAAGGTCCAAAACTGCTGCCTTTTGCAGGCCAAGGAATTTTGGAAACCGTCTCCATTCTTGGTGTCTAATTGTGTCCACTAATGTGTGGTAACGAGGGAGGAGGTAAACAGGACGGGACTAAATTAGGAAAGGTTCGTAGCGAGTATACATAACAGTTTGGTGTGAAGGGAGAAGGCTAGTACTGTAAGTGTGTCGGGTAAATGGGGACTGTGCACTAGATCACAGTACACTGTCAAGTGTGCCGTCTAGGACGGTTGTTGACAGGGGATTTAGATGGACCTAAAGCTCGATTCAAAAAATTATTTGGTCTTGATATGAAAGAATATTACACTAAAAAAGCTATTTTCAAGAAATACAGAATGATTGTATTATCAAAATCAAAACACAGCTTATTGTCCCATTAACAAATCTTTCTGCTGTCTTTCAAAAAGTGCTCAATGATCGTACGATTATCGCTGCAGTCTAATTGAATGATCTCTGATTGGTCTCCCAATGATTTCTCAATGATTTTCAAGACTTGTCATGATCAATGACTTTTCAGATACATTGTACATTGTATCTCAACGAAGAATGACATTTGGTCATTCATCAGGTGTCTCCAACAGTCTACAGTGGCCAGTGCATGGGGAGTTAAATACATCTAAATGAGACTTATAGGTGCTTAAATCTGACTCAAAATAAGATCTACTTCTGGAGCGGAAGAATGTAGCAGAAGTGGTGACACGAGAAGAAGAAGGAAAAAAAGAAGAACTTCAAGAAGAAATCTAAATCAGCATTATAGAAAGCAAGTCATGTTAATGAAAACTTAAGGTTCTGAAATTTATCTTAGCCCCCAGCGGTACGTAAGTCATGCCAATCAGGGACTTAAACTTAAGTTAAAGGTCGGAGGTAAATCTGACTTCCAGTAGCATGCCTATTGTATGCAGGAGTGACAGCAACCGGGAATTGAACCCTAACCTTCTGATACACTGACAGGACCATGATTCACCACTTGATAACATACACTGCTAATTAAGCTTGAGGAGTCACAGCTTGGTAGAGTCAACAAGTAGGTTTTCCTTGATGCAGTTCAGTAGTTCTATCTTTGGTTCTATTGTGCTGTTTGTGGTACAAGCTCTAGGAAATGAATCTCCAAACTTCTGATCCACTGACAGGGCCACTCACCACTGTATAAAACACACGCAGCCTTCTAATTAAGGTTGAAGAGTCACAGGCTAATACTGACAAAAAGGATGAGACATTGACACAGTTCAGTTCTATCTTTGGCTTTATCGTAATGTTTGTGAAACATTAGATTCAGGAAACGAATCTTCAAACTTCTGATCTACTGACAGGGCCCCTCACCACTGTATAAAACACACTCAGTCTGTTAATTAAGGTTGAGGAGTCACAGCCTGATTATAGTGACAAAAAGGATAAAACATTGATACAGTTCGGTTCTATCTATGGCTCTATCGTGCTGTTTCTTTAAAAAGGTCTAGGAAATGAATCTCCAAACTTCTACTACACTGACAGAGCCACTAAACACGGCATAAAACACACACAGTCTAATAATTAAGGTTGAGGAGTCACAGTCTTATAGTGACAAAAAGGATGAAACATTGACACAGTTCACTTCTATGCATTTGGCTTTTATCATAATGTTTGTGAAACATTACTTAGCTCTAGGAAATGAATCTTCAAACCTCTGATCAACTGACAGGGCCACTCACCACTGCTAATTAAGGTTGAGGAGTCACAGCCTGATAGAGTCAAAACAAATTTTCCCTGATGTAGGTTCAATACTATGTTTGGCTCTATTGTAATGTTTGTAAAACAGGCCTCAGGAAACTGATCTGTCATTATCGCCCACCCTTACCGACATCAAGCTTGAGCTGCACGACTTGTGGTCACACTGTTTTATCTCAGGTGTGGCCATTTCAGTTTGATTTGTAAGTTCTTGGATTTAAAAAAAGATTCTTAACTGAAAAAACAGAATGAAAACAAACCCGGCAGACCAGATTTAAACCTTTGTCCATAAAGGATTCAGTTTTATAGAATGAATCATTAATTAACTTAGTTTTTTGCCCTAGTCCTGAGACTGTTGCTATATTTTCAGCTTAAAGTCCAAGAACAGTTTATTTTAAGGAAGAAATTATCTAAAAGCTCTCTGGTGTTATCAGTGCTCGTTGTTTTAAACATAGTTTGTACAAGCCCAGTGTTGTTATGAGTACTACAGGAAATGCAGAGAGTCAGTTGGTACAGAGGGTAGGCTTGGGTTACAGGGCAGCTGACAGTGGTCCTTGATAAAGAGGGTCTGCATGGGGGGTCCCGACAACGATTTACGTTGAATTTAGAAGAAGCCCCTACGTGTTACGCTTAATCAAGGAAGGCAATTACGCTAAATTTGGTCACCTTGCTATGAATTACGAAGATAACATGGTTATCCCTACGATTTACGGGCAATAAAAATAGGCTGCCTACGCCTTACGGAAAAGAGCATGCAGACCCTCGATAAAAAGTGTGATGGTGCCTCCAGACCTACGGAAAAGGATAAACTTTCATTTCTCAAAATGAAATTATGTCTTGAAATTTATGAAGGTTAGATATCCAGGTCAACAATATTCAAATACAATTCAATGTCTATAACTGGATAAAAAGAGAGATTTACTTCTGAACGTTTCGAGTTACATCCATCACTCTTCTTCAGCGTCACTAGACTGAACTGGCAGAACAATTCAATACAAGTACAGCTAATTATGTGGTAGAAAAACTGGTTGAATATTTCAATTCACTAACTCCTAAGCGTCCTATGCAAATGTTACTTGGATGTAAATCATGTTTGCATAGTTCCCTATGGTATTACTTAGGTTGGAAAAGCTGTAATATGCAAAGTGGAGTCCATGTATTGAATTGTTCTGCCAGTTCATTCTAGTGATGCTGAAGAAGAATGATGGATGTCACTCTAACGTCCAGAAGTAAATCTCCTTTTATTATCCAGTTGTAGAGATATTGAATTGCATCTAAACTTGTCTTGAAACTGTTTAAGAAAAAAGAATGAAGTGGGTTCTCACCTTAAGTTTTCCCATTAAGTCTTCGTGTTGTTTCTTGAGACGTTTCGCCTCCTCCAAGCTCCTTCCGACCTCCAGTAACCCCGGCATGGCGTCTGCTATTCTCAACTGGATGTCTTGTAGCGACTGCCAAGCAAAAATAGTGTTTGTTGAGCAACAATAATGTAAGGTTTATGACCCAATTGTTCTGCTGTAGCAAGTATCATCCAAAGCCCCAAATTAATTTTTTTTTCTTCTAATGAATAAAGTTAACAGGGCTGTCTCCAGCTTTAAATTTTTTTCCGTCCCGCTCATCATTTGTTGTTCTTTTTTTTTTCTTGTTAAATCTGTCATTTCAAGTTTACGGCAACAAATGTACATCTTCATCAATTTTATGTTTTAGAAAGGATGAATTTCCATCCTGGGATGGAGGGACAGGTCCAGGAGACAGCTCAGAAATGTAATTAAACATTTTTCTTGAAATTTGCTTTGTAAGTGCTTACATGACCCACAAGTAACCTACATACAAATGTACACAGTCAGCACATTCCAGCTCAATGTCAAGGATAGAAATGACGTTTCTTGGCATCAAAAAGGCGCAACATGTCAACAAACTTGTCAACAAGGAAAAATGTTTTGAGACCATAGCAACAAGCAAGGACCCCGGATTGGTCAAGGACTCGATGTGGATATCATAGAAGTCTTACAGACATGGTCACATGTCAGGGTATTCAAACCCAGTTAAGTACTGAGCCAAACTCCCTTAACCATTATGCCAACACGTTATCACCAACTAAGTTTTTCTGATGAACAGATATTATTTCAACATACATGTAAACACAATGTAGATAATGACGTAATGACGTATCTTTAAAAATAAGTGAGATGTTACAAGACAGATCCCTAATTTGCTTTCTTGTCAAACTTTATCAGATGATATGATAACAGGGAGAAATGCCAGAAAATTTGGGTCATCTATGTAACGATCACTCGGAGAGTGGCTGGCATTCATGGTTAGATTACTGGTGGTCACGGCTTATCAGCTTAGAAGTTAGATAAGGGCTCGAACTACTGGGTGCATGTGCACCCAGGTGCACCCAAAACTGGAGCTGTACACCCAATTATTTTCTGTGGGTGCACCCAAATATTTTCTTAGGTTTATGTATGTAAAGATATCAAAGTGTACTAGTATACATCATATTCTTGACATCTAAGTGTTAGAAAGATAATAAAACCAAGAAACATATGCGCACCAAGAAACATATGCGCACCAAGAAACATATGCGCACCAAGAAACATATGCGCACCAAGAAACATGTGCGCACCAAGAAGCATGTGCGCACCAAGAAGCATGTGCGCACCAAGAAACATATGCGCATCAAGAAGCATATGCGCACCAAGAAGCATGTGCAAACCAAGAAGCATGTGCGCACCTAGAAACATATGCGCACCAAGAAACGTGTGCGCACCAAGAAGCATGTGCGCACCAAGAAACATGTGCGCAGCAAGAAACATGTGCGCAGCAAGATGCATGTGTGCACCAAGAAACATGTGTGCACCAAGAAGCATGTGCGCACCAAGAAACATATGCGCAGCAAGAAACATGTGCACACCAAGAAATATATGCGCACCAAGAAACATATGCGCACCAAAAAACATATGCGCACCCAGAAGCATATGCGCACCAAGAAGCATGTGCGCACCAAGAAGCATGCGCGCACCAAGAACCATGCGCGCACCAAGAAGCATGTGCGCACCAAGAAGCATGTGCGCACCAAGAAGCATGTGCGCACCAAGAAGCATGTGGGCACCAAGAAACATGTGCGCACCAAGAAGTATGTGCGCACCAAGAAACATATGCGCACCAAGAAACATATGCGCACCAAGAAACATATGCGCACCAAGAAACATATGCGCACCAAGAAACATACGCGCACCAAGAAGCATGTGCGCACCAAGAAACATGTGCGCACCAAGAAACATATGCCCACCAAGAAGAATGGACTCCGGGTGATTTGTAGAGAATCACCAATTCTAGACGGTTTAATTGCACCATCGCACACTGCACCATTGCACATGTCGGGGTTCTTTAGCGTGCCTGCGGTATGGCTCTCCCCAGACACGGGACCTACATTTAACGTCCTACCCAAGGACGGCCCTAGCCGAAGCTAAGTACTCATTTTCACCTGAGTAAAGTGAGGAAAATCGTGTAAAGTGCCTTTCCCAAGGGCACAAGACCGGCAGCCGGATTCGAACCCGAGACCTCTCGGCCCCTAGCCGAACACGCTACCACTGTGCTACACAGTCCCGGAGGTGGGTATGGCTATGAGATCAGCATATAAAGGCCTCAGCGCATGGTCCCAATAGAACGGGAACATGAGCATGTAACAGGCTACAAGTACAACATGTGTGGACTCCAGAGCTGGTGCTACATGTGTTTGTTTAATACAGAGCAACAGTCCTACTAGATGAATCACCACATGAAGCAGATACTTAACCTCTGCCTTTAGTACAATAACAGCTGCTTCTGAGTTTTCACTAGGCAGTGGCGGCGGCACCGTGGGGGCAGTGGGGGCGGCCGCCCCCACAAAAAATAAGTCGTGGGGGCGTCGCCCCCACGATAAAATAAGCTGAAACACTCAAAATCAAGCTGAAACCCTTGCGTATATTTTCACTAATGGAAATTTCATCAAATCTCGCTAGTCTACTGGCAAAATTTGGCCCTGAAAATGCAGGAAATGACGTTTCAGAGGGTCCAGATTTCTAAAATTTCAAAGGACCTAGGCCTCCCTTGTGAGGATTCGCGCCGTCGGCACTGGACATGGTGGGAAAATGCTACCGGAGCGTCGTCCCCCACGACCTTTTTCTAGTAGAAATTTCATTATCAAACTTAGATTTGTTTACAAGCAAAATGTTCCCCATAAATGCAGGAAACGGCATTCAAAGTGTCCTGATTTAAAAATGTCTCCCAAACTCCATTGCGGCGGCTTGCGTCTTCGCGGCTCATGACGACGCAGTGCAAAATATGTTGGTGCGTGGGTCGTCGCCCTCAAAAATCGTTTTCTCTAATAGAAGTTTAATTAAATTCAGCTTAGTCTGTCTGCAAAATTTGTCCCTCAAAATACAGGAAATGGCGTTTCAGAGGGTCTAGATTTCAAAAATTTGCCTTGCAACGGCTCGTACCTTCGCCGCTCGAGATGGTGAAAATATGTTGGGGGTGTCGCCCTCAATAACTAAAGCTAAAACTATGTGTATTTTTGATAGAAATGTCATTGAAGTTAGCTTAGTCTGGCAGCAAAATTTGCCCCTCAAAATACAGGAAACAGCGTTTCAGAGGGTTAAGATTTGAAATTTTTCCGGGGGTGCATGCCCCCGGACCCCCCTAGAAGGGTCGCGCCTCCGGCGCCACGCCTCGGGCCTTCGGCCCTCGATTTGGTGATATGACAAATGTTCGCCCCCACAACTAAAAAATGGTGCCTCCGCCTCTGCTAGGTATGACATGAAGCCAAATGGCTAAACTGTAAATTAATTACTCTGTGACTGGAGGGTCAACAGAGTATTGTAATCGGTCTATGATTGTCTTCAGTGTTCAGCGTACCTATACCTCTATGTTCCGTTTGCCACATCCGTATGTGGTTTGGCAAATCGTCTGTACTCAGTTGTGCAATGATGCCCCAAACTCAATCTGACATTATTCTGTGCAGCATCCTAATATATGTCATGTAGATTTTTCCTTCATAAAAATGCTTGATACAAACTGTTTGAATCCAAAGTCATTAATCCTACAAGAAGAGGAAGAATCGTACAATAAATTGGACAAGACTGAGGGTGAGAATCTGGGTCAAAGTTCGAGCAACTTTGGTGGTCTTAAGATTCTTTAAGTGCCTGTAAGACAGTTATTCCCTTGGCATTGTGGGATATCTTCCACCTGTTGACACATCATTACTGTGTGACCTTTACTGAGATTGGGAAGGTCGTTTCAAGTCAGCAACTTGAGACCTTTGCTGAAATGTCATCAGTGACAAAAAAGATTTAATTACAAGTACATGTATAATAGAGGCACAGGAAAAATAATTTTTGTCAAGGAATTCTCTTATATGATGTTTTATGTATTACTACTAAATTATTCACATTTCTCAGATTTCAAAAGACTTCATACCACAGGCAGATTTAAAATCAATGCATCTATACGTTTAAATAATCTTACAATGCAAAATACTGTAATTCACTTTGTCTTCTCGGTACCAAACTTTCATGGTCGGAGAAAATTTAACTTGTTCTCGGAACTAAATGTTCACTGTTGCGGCAAGTGCACATAGAAAAAGGCTGTGAATTATTTGTTATCAGTAATGATAAGTTCACGTTACAGTCGTCACCGTGAAAACTGTGAACATAACAGTACATTGAAAAAATCAGGAAGTACAGTAGGTAAATATATAAAAGAATGCTTGGTTATCAGAAAAGATAATGAAACCCATTATTAACCCATCTGGCTACATGTACATCAAGTTATTGCACATTTACTCATTTCAGCCTTTATCATCAAGTAAGTAGAATCATAAGATCTATTTTGAATTTCTTATTTGCAGTTTGTAGTTGACCGTAAAAATGTCACTGTACTATTTGTTTTGTCAATGAAGCTTCTCTCATTAACCCATTCCACCCCCTGAAAAGAATGAGTCTGTCCCTATTAGCAGGTGCATTAATTAACAAGGGGGTGGTGTTTGCTAAACCCACATGCCCTGCCTTCTCATCTACTGTGTCAACACCCAGGGGAAAACAGAGACCAAGGAATGCTAACATCTTAACTCCTCCTCAAAACTGATAACTTAAAGGAATCTTCCTGGGAAGACTTGATACACTCACTGGCTTTTAAACTTCAGTTTCTTAGGCCGCACCAATTTTATTTGTTGTTTCTCGGATTTCCCGACCCTACTTTTTCCGATTTGAAAAAAAAAAGTTTTCAAATTGTTGGCCACACCTCGTGTTGACAAAATTTCACTGCCTCTCCTTTCTGAAATTAACTATGGGCCTCAAATTCCAGTAGCTGTATGTGCCTATTTTGGACGGTACGTTTTAATTTTTCTTCAAACTTTAGACTTTGCTACCAGGGACCCCCTAAATGTTGAAAGTTTAGGTTTTCTGGCCCCGACTTTCTGAAAAGTTAATTTTTTTGACCGATCGTTAATTTTTTCTGAAAAATATCAGAGAAACAGCAAATAAAATTGGTGTGGCCTTAAGACCACAGAAAGTCAATTGTGTGGTTCACATAACATCACTGCATAGAAACTGACGATAATTTTTCTTAGAAGACTAGACACACTGGCTTTTATTAGTTTTAACAAGGAGGTTTAAAAGAACTTAACTTAGGGCTCCAGCATGTCAATTGTGCAGTTCACGTACTAGTAATATCACTGCACAGAAACTTTTGTTGGAAGACGAGATATTGACTACGGTACTGTCCAAGGCAGTATACAAGGTTTTTAACTGATATCCTTTGGGATACAGAAAATCCATGTTGGGTTCATATTACTGCAAAAATAGATAAATGAGGGATTAACAAATGGAACACAGATTTGGGAATGTTAACATCATCCTCAAAACTGATAAGGATTTTTTTCTGCTGGAATAGCTTGATCCTCGGATTTTAAACTAAGCTCCTCTGGGCCATGGAAAACTAATGTTATGGGATGTTTTTCTTGTATGCTGTCTGAGCCTTTTTCGATCAGCTATGTAAGAAAAAGGTCATGATTTTACCCATCAACCTCAAGTAAGCAATCAACCTCTGCTTTGAGAGTAATATCCTGCATCAAATGGATGCTGTGGTCTGCTCCCTTGTGTGTGTATCACAGTAAATCCTGTCCAACAATGTGAGGGATGTGACAGGGGCTAAGTATCTCCATCTGGTCCATCATGGATGCTGTGGTCTGCTCCCTTGTGTGTGTATCACAGTAAATCCTGTCCAACAATGTGAGGGATGTGACAGGGGCTAAGTATCTCCATCTGGTCCATCATGGATGCTGTGGTCTGCTCCCTAGTGTGTGTATCACAGTAAATCCTGTCCAACAATGTGAGGGACGTGACAGGGGCTAAGTATCTCCATCTGGTCCATCATGGATGCTGTGGTCTGCTCCCTTGTGTGTGTATCACAGTAAATCCTGTCCAACAATGTGAGGGACGTGACAGGGGCTAAGTATCTCCATCTGGTCCATCATGGATGCTGTGGTCTGCTCCCTTGTGTGTGTATCACAGTAAATCCTGTCCAACAATGTGAGGGATGTGACAGGGGCTAAGTATCTCCATCTGGTCCATCATGGATGCTGTGGTCTGCTCCCTTGTGTGTGTAGCACAGTAAATCCTGTCCAACAATGTGAGGGATGTGACAGGGGCTAAGTATCTCCATCTGGTCCATCATGGATGCTGTGGTTTGCTCCCTTGTGTGTGTATCACAGTAAATCCTGTACAACAATGTGAGTGATGTGACAGGGGCTAAGTATCTCCATCTGGGCCCAGTTGGGGGCTGGACCCTGCTGACTGATGGGGTTATAATCTGCAGGGTTCCAGTCATGGTTAGTACAAGCCTGCTGGTACTTATAGCCTCAGAGTAACATCCTCTGTACTACTATAGTGACCGCTGGCTCATCCTTTCGCTTGCTAACCACGCAAGCAAAAGGTCATTCAGCCAGCAGTCACAATTAAAGGACCCTGGAGGATGGTACTCAGGCTACCATGCTCACAGTCTCTCACACTGAAAGGATGCCCGTTTTCCCTAGCCTAGTATCTAGCCGTATTATAACTCCCGAGTCTCTTCTGTCCTCTCCAGAAAGTTGCGGAGAGGATAGAGGCACAAGAGACTCGGGAAGCTATGATACGGCTGGACATCAGGCTACCTTTTCCGTACAGCAGTCTATTTTGATTTCCTGTACATTCTTAGGGAAGGCCACCTTATTCACGTAACTCTTAGCAAGCCGACCAACAGAAACCTTTACCATAAAAGACAAACTTCTGTTTTCACTATTTTCCAATTATAGTTCAGTGTGATGGGAGAGTGGGGTCAAAAGAGGCTAATTACATACAGTAACCCTTGGCCATAAAAGACTAGCCTAGTGTTTCCATATCTCCAATAGTTCAGTGTCCCTTCCATCGTCCCAGTCCATAGTGATGGTCTCCTGATGTTCCCAGTACTGCAAATGCATTTAAGTTTGCGGGGATTCAATTTCGCGGTAGTGTGAAAAAGGGCTTTTTTCGCGGTGGTTTTAAATCTCTTACTGCCATGGGAACAATGTTCGCGTTGGTTTTAAATTCGAGGTGAAGCAGCCACCGCGAAAACCGCGAACATAAAACTACCGTGAACATTTCTGCATTTACAGTAATTTCTGCAGCCCATCAGCACAGAAATGTTTACAACATAAACCTGCGATGGGGAACAGGTGTCACTCTTTCACAGGAGAAGCAGGTTCTTATGATTCACCTTGGTGTATTATTGCAGCAACTAGGTACCCAATCTGAGTAATGAGGCTATTTTACGTGCTTGAGGCACCTCCTCGAACACGGTCCCCATTTTATGTCCTTTGTGAAAGACAAATGCAATCCCTTACAACATGTCCGACTTGAGCCAACCCTGGGACCGAATGGCCAGTACCACTCATGCCACAGAGACATGTTAATGGGAAGATTCTAATGATTTACTTTTTGCATTTCCATTGGTAAAAATGTCAAAGAACATGACAGCCACCCTGCCGCTGCAACCCTGACCATGTTTACACCCCACTGCTCCCTTGTTTAAGTCTGTTTAACTCCTGAGGACCTCCTCAAACACACAGCTCTAATTATACACCTCGCTGTCAGCTGCAGAAATAACTCCTGTAATTTGGGGACAGCAACAAAGTCGGCGGCTTACATGTAGGGTCCTGATGACCTCAGTATTTGCTGTACAAAGTTTCACACACATACAAACACCAAACTCTCACCCTCACATGCACGTTTGTGGACCACACATATTAGTTTACGGTAAAATATACAGGTTCTTACTGAGTTTACGATTTTCTTGTTTCCTCCTTTTATCCTTCCTTTCTTCCTTGCCCTTTTTTTCATGTCCTTCCTTTGTTTTCTTCTGTCTCTCTTTCCTCCCTTTCTCACTTTTTCTTTCCTTCTTCCTTTCTTTTCTTCTGTCTCTTTCCTTCCTCACTTCTTTTTTTCCTTCTTTCACATTTAAGCTGCCCAAAGAAAGTCTGGCCAATCTAAGGCTAATTTTTGGCTCTATAAAGTGTGTTTTGAGCCAGCTGGGGAGAGTCACTTAACATGAGATTGGAGTGTGGCAGCAACATTGACTGGCCTTTCATGAGTTTCAAAACTGTGGGGTCAGCTTCTACCCAAAACAGTATCAACTCTGACCCCAAACAGCTCAAGGGGCAGTGATGGAGATCTATAGAACTGGTTTGTTCTTTAAAGTCACTACACTTTGATTTCACGGTTTTACAACAAATCAGAGGAATTGAATTGCAGGATAACATTTACCAAAAGCAATTTGGAAATGTCTCAGCCACTCTCAGGTAGCTTACTACAAGTAATCTGTGCCTAGAGGATGAGATTTATTAATGCAAACTACCTGTACATATATAGGTCAGCTATTACAAACTTTGACATGGACATCAACAAACACTACACATTCCTGAAAAGCCAAAAACTGTTATTTTCCAAGATAGAATTTTAAAAGTCAACATCGGGTCATTGGCAGACCAAGGAGATTATGTATTGGGCAGGCTGAACTTGATATTATGTGATTAAGGTATGAAATGGTGTTCAGAAACATACCTATCTTTCCTGTATAGATAGTATAACATAGGTAAGTCTTTGATTTCCTTTTTTGTGTTAAAACGATATAGAAATACTAAATCAGCCAGAGCTGTTAAGGCAAATTCACTGTCATCATCAATAGAAAAGTCAGCAAACAATAAATGAACAGTCCAAAAAGATGCAGTCCACTGGAAAGATGGATTCCTTCATGTCAGTAGTACTGCAATGTTAATTGAAGCCATCAACTTATGATAATGATAAACAATAATACATCTGGTGTAACTGTATTATTTGCAGCCAGTAGGTACCCAATTTCGTTATGATGCTATGTGACTCTGTTAATTACATGTACATGAACAGTGTATTATATTGGTGCTAGCATGATACTAGCATACTGTTTTCATAGACCAATCCCCATGACAAGAAGTGATGCAGCTAAATGGTGTGTCACTTGGAAAGAGATTAGGGATAGCACTAACAGCCTGTAACACACATCTCTGATTAGGGACAGCACTAACAGCCTGTAACACACATCTCTGATTAGGGACAGCACTAACAGCCTGTAACACACATCTCTGATAAACATCTCTCATTTTGTCATGTTCCCTCAGGGCTCATCTCAAAAGTTCCAAGTGTTTTCCAACAAAAAAAAAATTGTGTTTTTCGTTTGACCCCAAGTTCCTCTATCTTCAAATGTATAATTGTTCTTCTTTCTTAAATTGTTTTATTTACTTAAAGTTCACCACAAAAAAACTTGTGGAGCCACTCATGCATTTAGGGCTACGGTACTGGATTCTGATGAAAGATGTTTGTTTACCCTTGACTTGAAAAGTTTTAGATTGTACACTTCTGTACCCAGAATGTACCCAGATCATTTGTAAGAATAGGATACATAAGTTGAACAAAAACAAGTGGACTTCATTGAGTTAAACCCATCAAATCCTGTCCTTTCTCTGCTTTACTCCAAAGGACTGAAAAGCCTGTTGGGTAAAGTTTTCAGCAAGATGTTTAGTCTTAAGAGCCAAACTAACAACAACATTAAAAGTCTGGTGGATAAAACTATGGCAAAGATTAACGAAAGATTTATCTCTGTTTCTCTCTCTATCCTTAAAATTATCTGTAGATTCTCTGGAGTTAAACCCTAAGAACCAGCTTGAAGAATAAAATCTATGAATCTACGACTGCCTGAGACCTGAAGGACACCAGGACCTCATCTTAACTCCTTTCCTTCACACCTTTGACAGAAATGTGCCCAGAATAATGTCTTTAAGGAGACTGTGGGGACGTCTTGAGACATGACAGACACACCTCCCTGTGGCGTCCCCCGAACTGGCCTACATAACATGTCATACCTCGCATGCCTCTCTCTCAAGGACCTATTCCCCGATAACTTCTTACGCAAACCAGCGCATTCCCAGATTCCAGATTCAGCCTAATGCATTTCTCTGGTTTGCAGACATACATGTAGGACAAAAATCAAACAAGAAGTAAAAATGTTTGCAAACTAACTATTCCCCGAAAACTTCTTACGCAAACCAGCGCATTCCCAATCCAACAGATTCTGCCTAATGCATTTCTCTGGTTTGCAGACGTAGAATAAAAATCGAACAAGAAGAAACCAAAATGTTTGTAAACTATCTATTCCCCGATAACTTCTTACGCAAACCAGCGCATTCCCAATCCAACAGAGAAGCCTAATGCATTTCTCTGGTTTGCAGTCGTAGAATAAAAATTGAACAAGAAGAAGCCAAAATGTTTGTAAACTAACTATTCCCCGATAACTTCTTACGCAAACCAGCGCATTCCCAATCCAACAGAGAAGCCTAATGCAATTCTCTGGTTTCAGACATACATGTAGGACAAAAATCAAACAAGAAGAAACCAAAATGTTTGTGAACTACCTACAGTGTATTCCCTAATAACTTCTTACACAAGCCAGCAGATTCCCAATCCAACAGATTGAGCCTTATACATGCATTTCTCTGGTTTGCAGACATAGAATAAAAATCAAACAAGAAGAAGCCAAAATGTTTGTAAACTGAGAACTAAGAATATAAAACTTGGGTTTGCGTTACCTCTGAGACTCTTAATATGTTGATCTTTATTTCTTTCAGTTCATTACTTTTTCTTAGACATTTTCATGTAAACTTTGACTTGAGCAAGAGGTCACGTCATGAACTAAGAGGGCTAGGAAGAAAACTAAATGCATCTGACTCTGTTCATTAACTGAAGCTGTTTGTTTGTAAAAAAAAAGGTAGTCTTTCCCTCAGACTTTCATGTTCAATCTTACATTTACAATGTATCTAGAATTCTTTTCTGGAAATCTGACAACCAAGAGATCCAACTTGAGTGGAAAAGTAAAAATTAAGCAAGAATCCAAGACGTAAATAGATTACAATAAATAAAAGATGTATGTAAACCGTAAGACCCTGAAACTGTGTGTACCAAGGCAGGGATCGACTGCTTCCAGTTGGAATCTGTTTACATGTTTATTTTCTAGTTCACCATAATTATTTCTTGTGTAAACCTGCACATTCGTTCAATAAGGCCAAAGCATTAATATTCCTTGCTCCTCCAACATTCAGCAAGAGGGCAAGCAATGTCTGTAAACAGATAATTGAGTGAAAAAGTTTATTTTCCTTTTCCCTTAGTTTTTATGTTGATTTTCTAGTTCAGCATGATTTCTTGTGTAAATAAACCAGTGTGTTCCCCAGATAAGGCCAAAATTGATCATTTCCTTGGTACTCACCAATTTTAAAGTAAAGATTTAACAAGGTGAAAACAGAAGGCTGGAAAGAGAATTTGAAATACTTCATTCACTCCATAAAACTATGTATTGTACAAACTTTCCTTTCCCCCAAGACCCAAATGTTGATCATCTGGTTCTATTATCTTCATAAATCTATGAACCAACAAATAGAACTGGAGCAGCCCAAGCTCTACAAAGGAAAACACAGATAAGCTCAGAACGCACTGCTAACCCAAATCGAGCTACAAGGAAACGAAACACGACTTAAGTCCAGTTGATTCTTAAATGTCACAAGAAACCCAGCACCCCAAGAAGGTCTCAGGGTGGAGGAATTTCTTAAGTAATGGAGAGGGAAGTGTGGTAATGACGTCTGTCAGAGGAATAAGATAAGGGGAGGCGAAGCGGAGATAGTACTCACACGCAGGATGGCCACCACGATCTTGCCTCTGCCTGACTGCACCACGATCGTGCTGATGGTCGTCGACGCTCCGTTCGCCGCATCCCCGTTCACCTGCCCGTTAATCGCGGTTTCCATGGCGATGACGAATGTTTTTCTAGGTTTTTTTTATTTTACGAGATGGACGTGGGAGTATGTTACCAAGGAGGCATGAGGGGAGACACACACACAGACATGCACAACCATGCAGAAGCGAGCCGGACTGGGGTTTGTATCAAACACACACCCCACTCTGTATACAGACTGCATAGGCACTGGCTATATATGGGCACTGGGCTCCAACACTCTGGGAAAACAGGGAGTTATGAACAGGGATGGGGGGAGAGAGGTCTGGGTTTTTATTTTCTTCATTTCAAAACCTGACAGAGCACAGAGAATAAGAATTGAAGAGGAATCTTGGAAAAAACATAACAGAGTGCGCAGCTGTTTTATCATGGAAACTGACGGAGGAAAAGTTGCGCCTTTGAAATGTTGATTGACAACTAATATATCAATTAATCACTAGTTATCACAAATACTGTAGGAAGAACATGTATGTTGAAAGAGAAGGAGGCTTATAAGAGAAAAAAAAGTAGGTTGAAAGTTGTAGGTACTTCAGGAATGTAGTGCAGAATTTGTTTTGAGGAGACATCTGGCTTTCGATTATTGACTGAAAATCATGGAACCATTCAAGTCTACAAACACATGAATGAAAAGAAAAGAACTTAGTGTGCAGGAAAAGAACAAGCAATACAGGTTCTGAAGTTCATATTTGCCATAAACGTTTCAGAACCGGTAGGTTTTTGCAGTGTTATAAATTTTAAA
Organism: Branchiostoma floridae; assembly: GCF_000003815.2. Taxonomy (NCBI): domain Eukaryota; kingdom Metazoa; phylum Chordata; class Leptocardii; order Amphioxiformes; family Branchiostomatidae; genus Branchiostoma; species Branchiostoma floridae. Next base: position 16,749,720 of record NC_049996.1, on the reverse strand, counting down.
ACAATTCTGAATTTCTAAATTTGAATAAAACATGCCAAAACACCGATCTGGAAATTGAATGATGGCTGAAATTTGTACAGCCAAAGGACAAGAATTTTTAGGATTATTCGTCAACTTAAACCTGTCCAGAGGCCTGCTCCAGTTTAAAGACAGAAACATTGCCCTTGGCAGTGGAGTTATCAGAAAAGTCCTGATCTCCAACATCAGTGCTAATTGCAGCTGGGACTCCAGCCCACTTGGTGATCAGGAGATTCTTCCGTAATCAGTTTAAGATGGTGGCGTTCAAGAAAAATTCTAAGACCGCATCCACTTTTTCTGTATATGTGAATGCACCAAAGGCTTTGTATTCTCTTAGAAGACCTACCTGTTCATCTTGAATAGGCTTTTTTGTCAGTACTTGAATTAATTAACTTTTACAAAATTTTCTACACCAGTTATGTTTGCATCTTCCGTTTAAGTCTTTGATTCTCCAAACTCTGCTGAATTTTCAACACCTGAAGCATTATCAAATTGAAAATACACAAAGCGTGATTTTTTTTTCTTTTTCGTTTCCTAGTACAGTAGAAGCCGCTTAATTGCACGGCCTTTTAGCCAGCAAAATTGGTGCAATTATCCGGCTTGTGCAATAATGCGAAGTTATCTAGCAGGACCGCACCAGTTGGGGATTCTAGATTTCCGTGCAGTTAACAGAAGTGTGCGTTAATCCGATGTGCAATTAACTGGCTTCCACTGTACTATTAGCAATGCAATACAGCTTTGCTACCGGGTCACCCCTACTATTTGTCAAGAAGTATGTTTGGTTCTTTTATAACTACTTTACAAACAAATAAATCCATAAATTAACAGAATTGTTTCAAGCGTAAATTCACAACACTGCGAAAACCTCTTTTTCTCTTCTACCAAGAAATAAGGCCAGCGTGAAATTAATTTAGTTATGTAGTACATGTACTACTTGTCTAGTCTAGTCTGTGCAACCCAAACTGGAGAAAACCTTGCCAGTGAGTGAATTATGACAGGCCTTGTGTTTGCTATAACACAATGCTGTCCCTACAAGGTTAGAAGTTTCTGGAATGCCAACATTTGCGTGGTGAAGGACAGGAGAAAGTGGTGGCATGTGTGGTTCAGCGATCAGTAACCCTGCTTCTGTACCTTGCTGTTCATCCAATTGTTACCTGTCTATCAAATGAATCACTTTTGTTTTTGCCATGCCAAGAAGGATGTGTTTTAGGTAGTGTAACAAACATTTTTTTTATTTTATTCATTTAATAGCAACACAACTAAAGAAGCTATGGATGGATCATTTACTGCTATAAAATTTGGTGTATGGTTGGGGCTTCACCTATCAAAAAATTATTAGATTATGGGCCCACTAGTGGGTTTCCACTATCTGGCAAATTATTAGATTATGGGCCCACTAGTGGGTTTTCACTAGTGGGTTTACACATCTGGCAACCTTGGCTGAGGACAGACAAAGGTGGAAAACTTATGTTGATGGCATTGCTGCCCCTACGGCCGGTGAGGCTATGGGACCGGTGAGGTGAGGTGAGGTGAGGTGAGGTGAGTGGGTTTGCTTGGTACTGCAGCAGACTTTCCAGTTGTTGCATCTCGTTTTCATACATTTTCACCTGTTCAGCCTTTCAAGGTATTCGAGTTTCCTCCTGCCATTCTATGAACTTTTTTATAAGGCCATGTTGATTTGAGTATATGGATGACATCCTCTGGGAACTCCAAAATTGATGCGAACGAGCGAATAAAAAAAAAGTTTGCCCCCCCCCCCCAAAAAAGTTGCCTCCAGTATGAAATCAAAGTGGCCAGGAATGTTGAACATAGGACTAAACACACATAGTATGGTATACCAACAGTTAGGTGTAGGGACCAGTACATTATACGGGTGCAAGACAATTTGTTTTCTTCTTGGACCAATCCGAAAAAACAGACCTGGAAAAAAAATCAGAGGAACAGGTTTCGCCAATTACAAAATGGTCACACACTATGCTGGCAGGCATTTGGGGTCTTACCAGGGGCCAGGAAGACAACAAGAGGAAGTCAAGTAGAGTTTATAGTCAATTGTACCAAGTTTCTACAGTCAAAGGTACAAAGCCAGTTAACCCTTATTACTTGGAGATGGGATTTTTAAATGCTACTGGGAGTCCAATAGTCCACCAAATAGATTCCTTTGTAGCAAAACTCACCATTGTTTTGAGTATTGCCAGTTCTCAAGTTTTCTCTGGACCTGAACGGGACCTGAATTTCTGTACTGGTACCTCCCCCTACCAACAGAAGATTTTTTTCTTTCTGTCCTTTCACATCTTATTCTTTGAGTTTAGATTTATTTTGGCATTCTTTGGCATTAGACTATGATTAATTATCTGTTTTCTGATACTTTTTTTCAATCTGAGGACTATTTGTGCTCATTTTACAGCTGCTTTGTACAATTTATTGTGTGGTGGAAAACTTTTTTTTTTTTGGAAACGGCAAAAATTGGTGCGAGCGCGGATGTCATCCAGATAATCAAATCAACATGGCCTAAGGCCAATCTTTGATTCGATTACATGGATGACATCTACATGTACACAAACATCAATATTCCTCCAAATAAAGTCAATACTTTAGTCAAAGAAACTGTTTATTTGTTTGCTTTATTTGGATTAGTGTAACATATTGTTTCACTAGTCCATAACAATATACATCTGCAATAGAGTGAAATGTAAGAAACAAAAAAACCTAAACAATTTGTAAACAGTCTAAATCTATTGTTCAATATACCATTCCAGGGTTGTAGCCAGCCTGAAATCATTTTCAGTCCCCTTGATTTTGAATGGCGTGACGGTGCGCATTATTTCTAGGGGGTCTGGGTCCCAGAAACTTTTTTAATCAAGACCCTCTGAAACACTATTTCCTGCATTTTGAGGTGCAAATTTTGCTTGTAGACAAAACTGTTCAATGACATCTGTTTCGGTGAAGAAGAACACATGGGTTTCATTTTTTTTATATCTTTACATATCAATTTTTGTCTGTCCCAGGGGACGGAATGGGGAAAACCTTTTTCAGTCCCCAGCTACAAAATTCCTTCAAAGGACTGAAGGACAGATGCTGGCTACCATACTCTCCATGTTTCATCTTCCATTTAATCCTCCAAACCACTTATGAAGACACCTCAGTCTCCCTTTGCCTAACTTTTTGCACACCCCATCAGCTTTGGGTTCCCAGAGGATGTCATCCATATAATCAAATCAACATGGCCTAAGTGAAAACAGCTCCAGGCTTTGCGTCCTATAAAACCCAGGCAGCCAGAAGGTAGTGTCTTGAACTAAGATCTTAACCAGTGAAATCACAGTCTCGAGACTCAGTCAGGCGTGTGAGGACAGGGTTTACCTGGCACACCTTGATGACACCTGTTTGAGGTGGGTGGTATCAGGAAGGTACGCTCCAAGCAGAGGTTAGGCTCCGGCTGTGTTTTTTAACGTTTTTTTTAGTCGTTTTTATCGGGCTTCGTATTTTGTATTTTATCTTGCTGTGTCCGGCCTAGGTTTTGACAATACAAGATACAATACAAAGTAGAAAGCCTGAGAAAAATGACTAAAAAAACGTAAAAAAAACAGCCAGAGCCTAACCTCTGCTTGGAGAGTGTCAGGAAGGCACCAGGTCCTCCTGTGGGACCATTATCACTGTGATTGCTCTCTTTGGGCCCCTGCTGACTCTCAGGCCACACAAATTTATTTCTTTGGTTGTTGGACAAAGAGAAAATTAAAAGCAATTGCAGGATCGATGGTTTAGGGCAAGGTGAAAACAGAGGGTTGGGAGGAAAACGTATACTCACTCTCAAAAATCATATACAGGGTATCAATTTTCTCAGTGTCCTATTTAGTTTGGACATGTACATGTACAGTGTGGAAATTGTATTCTAATACCAAAACACCTCCTTGGTTCTCTGAAACACCAAGTGGAAATTCAGCAAGACGTCAAGATGGACTTACGGACACGATAAAAAATGTAGACAGAAAAGTGGGGATAAGTTTTACTGGCCAAATATGGAAACAGTGCTGTGTGTGACAGTAAGAGGTTTCATAGTCAAGCATGCCCGTAGCCAGGGGGGGTTCAGAAGAACCCCCCCACACGCTCAAAAGGTCCACTTTTTCAGGCTCGAAGGTCCACTTTTTCATGTCCAAGATTTTTTTTCAAAGGCATGACTGATTTGCATTTTTCCCTGATAGACATTTCAGTCAATCTTAGTGAGTCTATCAGCAAAATTTGCCCCAGAAAGTGCAGGAAATGGCTTTTCAGAGGGTCCAGATTTCAAACTTTCCCCGGACAAATTTTTCCGAGGGAGCATGCCCCCGGACCCCCCCAGGTAGTCTCGCGCCTGCGGCGCTCGATGGTCCCACAATTACTAAAAAGAACCCCCCCAACCAAAATCCTGGCTACGGGCATGTAAAGGCACAACAAAGTTCTGGATATTCTAAGCACCCACTCAACACTCATACACATGCACACGACATCGTAAGCCTGAAAATAAACAATCATACACATACACTGTCAGTCTAGCTGCTGTCACACATAAGTATAAGGAAGCTGACAATCTAAAATCCTTTAAGAAATACTGTCTAAAGAGTTAAAACATTAGCACAACTTTGTGACAGTGAGATTAGAATTCTGTTTAGCATGGAACCAGACACAATTTGATTATCATTCTCCACACACAGTGTGACTACTAGTAATAAATTAATGCAATATTCACATGCCACTGCCTCACCATGCAACAAGGAGGTAACAAACAGCAAACACAAGACTTACCTGAAAGTAAATGTCTTAGACAAAACACGGTGCTACGAACCAAGACGCTACAAACATGCCTTCTTGATAACTCCAAGGATCGACCCTTCTTACTTACTTCAAGACAATCTTGAAGCTTCTTTGTTTTCCTTAAGAAATGTTTTCTAGATCAGCAGTCGATCCTTACAAACAAGCGCAGCAAACAAGCGGGGTAATCGTCACTGCGCTATCACAACACGCACACCCGCAAACACTGCAGAACACACAGCAGATAGAGACTACACTGACAGAACCTCCCAGCAAACTGTGGGAACACCAAGGGACACTTTGGACTCACCCCTGGAGATTCACAACTCAAACCATGTGCACTCTGTAGGACCTGGGATAAATAGACTGGCAAAAAGTAGTCACAGGGGAAAATCTGTTACTGTTTTGGTTAGAATGTTTTATTACTTGGAGTGTTTGTCTTGTGCTGACCCAGTTTTCATTTTCCTTGTTGTTTGGTCAGCTAGAGTTTTTGAGTCAGCTAGAGTAGAGTAACTTCTAATCCTAGAATGGCTTGAAGAAGATGAAAAGTGTTCGTCTCTGGAGACGAACTACAGTTCCACTATTTATCAAAGACATCTGTCCCTTTACTATCCCTGCTGGTTTATGCTTTCCCTACTAAATGAACCCATTTCTAGACCTGTCAGGAACCCATGCAACAACAAGCAACGTCTAAATATGATGGCATTGAAGGAATCAACCAGATTTCTCAAATGATTCAGATTTCAGAACATGTACATTCTTTTCAGGTGAAAAAATATCCATGTTATTTGTTTTATTGGACAACTAAAACTCCTTTCTAATGTTGATACAATTTTAAACCATTATTGTTATCAATTCAAAGACTGGAAATTAATTTTAGGGAGGATCAGAAAAAAAGATTCCTTATGCTATCTTAACTTCTGGCTGACACAATGTCTAGTGTCTTTCTTTTAAGTTTAACTTTAAGAAAGTTCTCCAGGGTGAGAATGAAAGAAGAGAGACTGAGAGACAGAACAATAGAATGACCTCAAATGTTCAATGGTCCTTGTAGTCCGGTAGTAGTACGGGGGAAATTCATTTCATACTGGAGGAAGTTATCTTTATGATAAAAGCTATCAGGTTTAATTTTAATAACAACCACTCACTCACAGTACACTTTTTTTTTTTCACGTACTACGTAGAGAATAAAAGTTACAAAGGAAACTTGCTGTAAATGTAACTTCTGCAAAACTTTTTTGACAGGTGTCTTTTCCATTCTTATTCTTTAATTCATCATCATCATAGAACTGCAACCACTTCTACTACTTTGAGTATTAGCTGCCTTGATGCAAACCTTTTAATTAACTTGCGGAAGCCTTATTTACTCTCTCCAGCCCTCACTTTTGATGTGGGGTTTGGTAATGTCACATCTGGGTGATAATAAGTGCCCATCTGTTTGTACTAGGGTGCTTCCCTCCCCCTGACCAAGTATGGGCATGGCCCAGGGCACACTGCTATCTGGGGAATGGGACAAACCATTGTTGGTTTAGAGGGGAGGATGGGTGTTGAAGGGGATGGTGCAGGCTTGACAGTGGGGTAGATGGGAAAAAAAAAACTTTGATATCTATCAAAAACTAAGCCCTCAGACTCAGAATACATTTTACATAACTTTTGGGGTCATTTCAAATATGTACATGATTGCCAATCAATAAAGTTATCAATAAGTTTCAAACATTATTCTTTTGTTTGTTTGGTGAATGGTTGGTCCTGAGCTGTATTACGTGTGAGAAAACCTGGGAAAATGTTGAGAAAAATCATCTATCATATAAAGTAATGAAGACTCTAGGACTTGCATAGCAAGAAAATATGATGTTATAGTGAATCCCTCTATATGTTACCAAGAACTTCAGGTGTGTCCTAGTTTCTCACCTGTCGTACCTGTATACAGGTGTGCAGCCTCACCTGTGCAACAATATTTACCTGTGCATGCCGTAGCATGTGGACACTCTCGGTCCTTGCTCCCAAACATGTTTGGTCAGTCACGACATGCTCCCCCTGATCAACAATGCACTCACCCAGAACTAATACAAACATATTGGAGTTGGGACTGAACCATTCTTTGACAAAGGGGTGACAGAAATATGTTGTTTGGTCAGTCACCACCCACTCCCCCTGATCAGGAATGCACTTACCCAGAACTAATACAAACATATTGGACCTGGGACTGACCCATTTTTATACAGGGGGCAGGAAAGACAGCCATGCACTTTTCTCCATGGATCAATACTTTGTGACCCATGTTTAAATCTTGTGTATATTTTTTCATACAAGAGGTATGAACTTGAAAGTTCACTTTCTTCAATTTCAAAAGAAAAGAAAAAAACAATCTGAAACAATTACTTTAACTTAGAGTTGCCGGAACTTAAGAAACTATAATACATTAAGAAATGTTAACCACTTGATCTAGGTGTTTTGGCTTTTTAAGCACTGGTGGACTTCAGAAGAAGTCCTGAGGATTAGTGAGGCTCTATTCTTGGCTGTGGGAATTTTGTCTAATAACAAACAGATTTCTCCCTGATTCTTCTGCTGAATCAGGCTACTAAATAAAGTTTACTCTCCTTCTGGGCAACCAGCCAGGATGTCTTTGAGACATTTCAAAAAGATTTTCTCCATTCTCTGACAGGTCTAAGAAAGACCTCTCCTCCATATTACTGTAAATGTAGACACTTCCTCAGTGGTTAAATGTTTGCGGTTTTTGCCATGGCCGTTTCACCGCGAAATTTAAACCATCGCAGACATTTTTCCATGGCAGTAAGAGACTACAGTGCATGGTGCTACCGCAAATTTAAAACCACCGCGAAAAGTCCTTTTTTCCCGCTACCGCAAGATTAAATCCCTGCGAACTTTAATGCATTCAGAGAATTATGTGTGTTGGGTTGTTTTATGTGCAGAGGTTTGACACTTAACTACTGTCTTACATCTTATGCATGATTCTCCCTCATACATGTGAGTCACCATCCGAAATGCCAATGCATACATGTACCTCCCTACCATATATTATCAGGGCTCGAAATACTGGGTGCATGTGCACCCAGGTGCACCCAAAATTGGAACTGTGCACCCAATTTTTGTCAGTGGGTGCACAGGGTGCACCAAAATATTTTCATAGGTTTATGTATGGAAAGATATCAAGTATGTTAGTATACATGATATTCTTGACATCTAAGTGTTGGAAAGATAATAAAAATGTCTGTCATGTTACTTGTATAAGAATTTGATAGCTTGTAACTAAGTTTTGTTATTAGGTTTTCTTGACATTCTACTTAAATTTAAGTGGTGCACCCAAAAAGCTTTTGGTGCACCCAATTTTTTAAACTGGGTGCACCAGTGCACCTAATCCCAAAAATGAATTTTGAGCCCTGATTATAGAAGAGGATTTTTTTCAGGTGGAGGGGAAAGTTGAAAAGGCACAAGGAATTCTACCATATGTTGGAACGGAAAGAGGAATTCTACCATAAGAGGCATTCTAACATTTGTTGGGAAGGGAGAAGGAATTCTACCATAAGAACAGAGAAGGCAAATGTTTCAATGCAGGCCTTTTGTAATTTTGATTTTCCCACTTGTTACAGACAAGACAAACACACAGAAAATAAACAAACGGAAACAAGTTTCAAATCAGACAAAAGAAAACTTTATTTCCACAAAAGATGAAGCACAACAAATTTCATATCTCACAGTTGGATTTTTTTCTTTATAAATGCAACAAAGCAACAAAAAAGCAACAAAATCAAACAAAACAAATCTGCCCAACTGAACCCCAAGTACCCTAAAATCCAGAAAAACGGCCGACATCAAAATCAAAAGATTTTTGTCTCGTCTTGTCCCATTTTGAAGTGGGTACGTTTTGAGTTTGAAATGACAAAATTTTGCAGAATAATAGCCTGTTTAAAACATTAGCGGGGGTGTATATATCTAAGTAAGGAATGGTCAGTTTAGCTGGGAATTTCAGGGTTTTGGGAAACAGTGGGATACAGAGATCAGAGTCAAGGCAACACAACCAATATAAAAGGCCACACCAAATCATTTCTATGGTTCTCGGATAAAACAATTCAAAGGTAAAAAACATCCAAGATGCCAAAATGAAACCAAAGGGAAGAAAACTTTGACCAACCTCAATATATTCTCCCAGCAACGAATATTTTGGATTCTTTTTTTCTTCATTTTTTGTCTAATTCAGTATTATCTTTCACAAACCCTGAACCAAGACATTCATTTGGTATGGCCTAAGCATCTAACACTACTGTAGCCTTCATTGAACATCAGCGTATGGCTTGTACACCATATACATTTTGGTATGTACACAACAAATGTTCTCTACTATGCAACAAAATCACTCGAGTTTGGCAAATCATGTCACGTTATCGTTGTCATGATTGTCACACGTTATCTTCTGCATACACAATAAACTGTTAAGCAGCAAGCAGATATAAGTTACAAGATTAAGTTCTTAGGAAGCATTTTCCAGAAGGACCTTTTGTACATGTACTACACGCAATAAGATATTATCGAAAAGCAACAAAATATGCAATAACTTAACAAGACAATGTCCCTCAAAAAAGCCCTGAAAGTATTTCATGGGGAACTTCTACTATACATGGCACAGAGAATCCAGCAGCATTTTGAAAACTCAGTATTGGCAAAAGGTTGTATTATAGCAGCCTACAGTACAAATCTCAGCTTAAAGCACACTTAAATTTCCTTATACTTCTCTTTCACTCATTTATGAGAACCGTAAGTCATGAATTTGGCACAAAAACATGGCCTGAATCACTGAATGTGTAAATAATAAGTTGATTACATAGCAACAGGAAGATTTTCAATACTTATAGTCACATGATCACCTTTGCAGGACTTGATTTTCTGCAATTGTCGGAATTAAATTTGTTGTACCGGTAACTGTGAAACTCTTCCCTCCTCTAACTACGCTGACATATGATATCAACTTTATTTTTAGTCCTACTCAACAAAATCTGAAGTAACCACAACGAAACATTATGAACCATCATAAAACAATAACAGGGTAGGGAAAATGTCAATTTTTAAAAGCATGTTTTGTTTCTGGCAAGATAAAAATTTTCCTGTTTCCAACACAGAACTCACACAAAAATAAGCCCAAAACATTTCAGAGTACATATAATTTGGCAAGTGAAGACATTAGATGACTGGGTTCTGAAAATACTATATTTGGCAAATTCTTCAGACCTGTCAAAAAATGTGGATATTAAAAGAATTTACTGTCATGGGCAAAATACACATGTTCAAAGACAGAAGCTACAGAAATGCAGTCTGCCCAAACAAACACATTTTAGAGTAGTACATAAAATTTGGCAAGTAAAGAACTCATACGGCTGAGTTGGGGCGTATGTACCAGTCTTGAGACTAAATTTGGCAACTTCTTCCCAAACTGTTTACCCACAAGAACTTAATGAAGGCAAGATTCTTCAAGACTCCTGGCTGGAAACCAAGACAAACACTTGCGGCTGTCTTCAAATTTCTGAGACATGAAGTTACAACTATGTGTGTTTCAGCTGCCAAGATCTTGCAGCTAATTGGAGATTTGGATGGGAAAAACCTTGAGATGCCCAGGCCTTGTGCCCAGATGAATTTTACCTAACATGATATCATTTCATCTATCGTCTACTTGTATGCAAATATGTATGTAATGTTGAGAAAAACCATGTTGCTAACCCCAGCTCTAACAAGCCTGAAGGCTACGCCTTACAGGTATTTGTCTATTGCTTATTGTTTTATTACCTCCTGTCAGCCTACCATCAGGCAAACAAGAAGTTATTGTCAGCTTAGTTTAACTAACAATGACTAGGAGTTACTGACTTACTAAAAGCGATAAATACTTAACAGAGGTAGCCGGATAAAACTATCTAAATGCTTGGAAGATGGGCATATTAACATCTACCTGATGCCTAGTCCTAAATTCTAACTTAACGTTTGTTAAAATAAGTTAGACAGGTTGTCATCATCATCTCCAATTGATAATTATCACCATCTTGCCCAAAGTTGATAACCAATATCATCACACTGCAGTAATCAGTAAACAATGATAACAAATTATCAACATAAGCAGGAACAAGAATTGTGGGGATACCATGCTAGATACTGATAATTATCGTGACTCTGATCCAGTTATCGTATCATAGGTGCCATCTAATAGCGATAACCAGTTATCAACTGTTGATAATTATCAAATTCTGCACTGATAATTATCATAACTCTGACTGATAATCATCGACTGTCATTGTCGATAATTATCATGACTCTGGTCCAGTTATCATTTTATAGTGATAATAGCCAACTAATACTGATAACCAGTTATCATCTGTTACAGCTATCACAACTCCTGATGATTATCAGTTTATCAGTGCCTGGACTGATAATTATCATAACACGGACTGATAATTATTATGATTCTGACCCAGTTATCGTATTATAGTCGCCAGCTGATAGTGATAATAAGCTATCAAACATTACAGTTATCATAACTCCTGATAATTATCATATCTCCAACTGATAATTCTCACCGCCTGGTGTCCTGGAAGCTCACCTGTTTCATCTCCCTGTTTTAACAACTGTTAAGTTATAACAACTGATAAATATTGGTGTGAGCACTGATACTTATCATATCTCCAACTGATAATTATCACGAGCCTGAGCGATAACTCTCATCGCCTGGTGTCCTGGAAGCTCACCTGCTTCATCTCCCTATGTTAACAACTGTTAAGTTATCACAACTGATAAACATTGGTGTGTGCACTGATAATCATCATAACTCGGACTGATAATTATCACGAGTCTGAGCGATAATTCTCACCGCCTGGTGTCCTGGAAGCTCACCTGCTTTATCTCCCTGTGTTAACAACTGTTAAATATCACAACTGATAAATATTGGTGTATGCACTGATAATTATCATAACTCGGACTGATAATTATCACGAGCCTGAGCGATAACTCTCACCGCCTGGTGTCCTGGAAGCTCACCTGCTTCATCTCCCTGTGCAGCTGCCGGATCTTGAGCGGAGCCTCAAGTCTCTTCCGGTTCTCCTTCCAGACGTCTTCAGCCTCCTTCTTACGCACGTCAAGCTGCTTCTGCTTCTTCTGCACAAGGTCGATGGCCTCTCGGGTGTCCTCCGCAATCTTGTGCTGACTGGTAAACAATAAACAACAACAGTAAACAACTATGCACACTGTCAACTCCTTTTGCACAAGGTCGATGGCCTCTCGTGTGTCTTCTGCAATCTTGTGCTGACTGGTAAACAATAAACAACAACAGTAAATAACTATGCACGCTATCGACTCCTTTTGCACAAGGTCGATGGCCTCTCGGGTGTCTTCTGCAATCTTGTGTTGACTGGTAAACAACAAACAACAACAGAAAACAACTATGCACACTTAGAGTGATTTGCATGAAAGAACCTTCCATGCTTCTTTAGAAAGTACAATAAACGATGAGCTGACCTGGTCTGGTCTCAGACCATGATACAGCAGCTCCACCTATTGTCCAATATTGGTACTGCAAGCACAATACTGCTTGTTGTGTTGATGCTCTCTTCTTCTTTCTCAGTACTCTCTAAGTCTAACAAAATCTGCTGGGTTTGCACTGCTTTCATTCCATTCTTAGCAATTTTCCTGTGCATTCAAACCACTTCTCCACAAAATGGATGTAACTTGCAGAACAACAAAAGATGAGGACCAAGTTTGTGCCTTGGTGCACTCAGTTTTATGAAGAGAATACAGTCATATTCAGGTTTTACTCCCTGCCCTCTCGTTTTAATATGTCCGCTTGCTATATTTCTACTTTAAAAAAAATCTGTGAACCAACAATTTAAATTAGTGTGGCCTCAGAGAGCAAAAATTTGCAGAACAACAAGCGGTGAGCCGACCTGGTCTTGTCCATAATGGGCATGGCGAGGCGCACCATCAGGGAGTTCCCCATCCTCATCGTTTCCTCATACTCATCCTCCGTCTCTTCTCTTCTTCTCACTATCATGCTGGCCGCGCTTTCCTGGAGCGAGTCGGCTGCAGCGCCCAGCTGCATGCTGTGGATCAGGTTACGCATGTCTAACAGGAGCTGGACGGGGCAAAAACAGCACAGGGATCAGGTTACGCATGTCCAACAGGAGCTGGACAGGACAAAAACAGCACTGGGATCAGGTTACGCATGTCCAACAGGAGCTGGACAGGACAAAAACAGCACTGGGATCAGGTTACGCATGTCCAACAGGAGCTGGACAGGACAAAAACAGCACTGGGATCAGGTTACACATGTCCAACAGGAGCTGGACAGGACAAAAACAGCACTGGGATCAGGTTACGCATGTCCAACAGGAGCTGGACAGGACAAAAACAGCACTGGGATCAGGTTACGCATGTCCAACAGGAGCTGGACAGGACAAAAACAGCACTGGGATCAGGTTACGCATGTCCAACAGGAGCTGGACAGGACAAAAACAGCACTGGGATCAGGTTACGCATGTCCAACAGGAGCTGGACAGGACAAAAGCAGCACAAGGATCAGGTTACGCATGTCCAACAGGAGCTGGACAGGACAAAAACAGCACTGGGATCAGGTTACACATGTCCAACAGGAGCTGGACGGGACAAAGCACAGGTAACATGCATATGGCAGCTATGGATCAAGTTACAATTGTCCAACATGGCATTTCATCATGTTACCTGGTTATATAACCAACTTGCACAGGCAACTGCATGTACAGTGCGACTCCAGTCACAAGCCATACCAAAACAGCACATTTCAAGTTTTTTCAAAGTTTCACGAAATCCTCTTCCTTGACGGACGTAAAACGGGGGTCCCGTGCTCGAGGAGGTGCCTCGACCACGTTAAACAGCCTCATTACCCTCACTTTGGGTACCTACTGGCTGCAAAATACACCCGATATTATTATTATTATTATTATTATTAACCTCAACCTGTCCTCGGCTACCATTTTTGTCAGTCCCTTGAGTCTGCTGAATCCAGGTTTGACTGTATCAATACTACATGCATTGACAAATAAATATACTCTACAAATGTAAATGTCTCTCTCAAGAATTAACATTTTAGTTAAATCGGGAGGATGAAACATTTTGAAGAGCTTACTGTGTCGGCTTTCTTGTGAAAGTCATGCGTGATGAACAGTCTAGAGGCTCTCTCATCCAAACACTGCAAGAAACAGTGAAAAAAAATAAACATATTACTATACAAGATCTTCTAAAAAAAATACTGCTTTTGAAACATAAAAGCTGGTACAGAATGTTAAAAATATCAATACAAGTATGACAACACAACAATAACATGTCATCAAGGCTGCTGTCTTCCCAGACGATGGTACAGCAACTCCCCCTATTGTCCAGTGTTGGTACTGCAAGCACAATACTGCTTGTTTGTTCTCTTCTTTCTAAATACTCTCTTATAAAATCTGTAGGGGTATCACTGCTTTAATTCCATTCATAGCAACTTTCCTCCAATATGTTTTGTATTCAAACCACAAAATGTGTCTAACTATTACAAAAATAGCAGTACCAGGCAAAAGTTGTTTTGTCCCAAAACAAGGCATCTTTCCATCAGTGTATAATTAAGTCTTTATACATGTACGTCATAATGTCTTGTAGTCTGTTTGAAATGTATCTAGAGATACTCATTATATAATATCACACTATATGGAAATATATGATACTATCTACAGATACATACTGACAAATGTTTGCATACCTTGGAGAACTTGTTCCAAGCCTTCTCCAGCCTGACTGCCATGAAGTGGTTGGGTTGGCAGTTGTAGTGGCAGGAGCGCCTCAACACCAGGGCAGCCTGGAGAAGCTGCTTCCCATAGTCATACGTGCTCTGGAGTTACAGACACAAGACAGGTAGTCAGTAAATGTGACACATTACAGTCATACGTGCTCTGGAGTTACAGACACAAGAAAGGTAGTCAGTAAATGTGACACATTACAGTCATATGTGCTCTGGGGTTACAAACAGACATGAGAGGGTACTCAATAAATGTGGCTAAAACAGTTTACAGTCATAACTGTATGTGCTCTGGGGTTACAAACAGACACAAGAAAGGTACTGTGACTTCAGCACTTTATAGTCGTATGTGCAAGAGTGTTACAAAGAAACAAAATGAGAGGGTGTGACAACAGTTTTACATTCATAAGTGCTCTGAGACTACAAACACAAGAAAAGTACTTGCTAACTTTTACTACAGCAGTGTACAGCCATAAGTGCTATGGAGCTACACACAAACACAAGAAAAGTACTTGATAACTGTGACAACAGAGGTTTACAGTCATAGTTGCTCTGGGGTTACAAACAGACAGAAGAAAGGTACTTGATAACTGTGACAACAGCAGTTTCATACAGTCATACGTGCTCTGCGGTTACAAAGAAACTTCTTACATTCTGCATTATTAATGAGACCAGTCAACTAAACATCTCTTTCCAGCTCTTGAAGAGTATTTTTCACACATTACTTAGGGTCTTAAATACTTTGCCTTCTGTTTTCTGCAACATCAGGAGTTTCTTAATGCTAAGTCTGAACAATTTCAGCTTTGGAAGTTGTAGTTGCAAGTTTTCTTAAATTTACTTAAATCTGTAAGTTGTAGGTATGTATTATGAGTGTTGCTATCACTCCCACACACTATCCAGTTTATCATATATATCTATGTCTATATGATGGATATAGTTTTGACTTTTTACCTTAGCAGTAGACTGGAACTTGTCATGTTCCTCCTTCAGTCTCCCGGCTTCCCCTGCCGTCTTCCCCACGTCAGTGTGAGTCTTCACCATCACCCCACACAGCTCCTCTAGCCACTGGATAGCCTGGGTAGGGATAAACATCATCAACATCATCATCATCATCAACATCATCATCATCATCATCACCATCACCCCACACAGCTCCTCTAGCCACTGGATAGCCTGGGTAGGGATAAACATCATCATCATCATCAACATCATCATCATCACCATCATCATCATCTCCATCACCCCACACAGCTCCTCTAGCCACTGGATTGCCTGGGTAAGGATTGACAAGAAATCTCTATCACTTCTGTCAAAAATGATCTACTGATATGGCTCTCTTGGTTTACTTATGACATGATTGTTTGTTTTATGAAAAGTAAGAAATAGGGCCTTTTATTCCCGATTCTAAATTCCTGTCTTCATTTGCAATGTAACAGGCAATTTGATCCTCTTTTCATCAATACCCCCTCTTATACAACTCTCCAGCTTCATTTCTACCTTGTCTCCCCAACGACCTGGAGGTCAAGGGACTAGGTAAGGTGTAGGTGTAGCCAGCAATATCATCCACCCCCAATTCTGTAACATACACAAAGGTTCAGAACTTCAGATGTAAAGCGATCCTCTCTCGTCAACGCCCCCCAACAGGTGTAGCATGCAGTTTTATCCCCGCCCCCATTTTGTACATCTACGAAGGATCAGGTGTAGCAGGCAAAGCAGTCCCCACCTGATTTGCGTCCCTCTCGCAGGTGCGTAGCTGCAGAATCTGCTGAAGCCGCAATTTCCGCACGTCACCCAGCTCATCACACCTGAAGGTCACACAAGGGCAAAGATCAATACCAGGCAACCTGACACCCAGCAGCCATGCTAGAGCATACCATATATGGTCAAACCAGTTCTACCATCTCTGCAGAAAGACCACCCATCTACTTTGACCATTTTCTTGAAGTCATTTGTGCAGTCAAGAAAAGATAGAATCATGCATGTCTTCAAGTACCAAAGAATACTCCAAAATAGGTAACACATTCAATCATACTTGAAGCTATAGTGCTTTACGGCAAAACGTTTTAAAGCATATAAAGAAACTAAATTGTGGGAGGAAGATGGCTGACATCTTACCTGAGTGTTCTCCTCTCTAGATCCTTTAACTTTGTTCTTAAGATGTCTGGACATCTTGCCCGAGTTTTTTTCCTATCTAAGATCCTTTAACTTAGTTCTTAAGACATCTGAATGTCTTGAGTTTTCTTCTGTCTAGATTCTTTTAACTTATATGTCTGAAAGTCTTACCTGAGTTTCCTCCTCTCCAGGTCCTCTAGTTTGTTCTTGGTGTGTTGGAAGTCTCGAGTGTGGTCCGGAGTGATGTCTTTCCCGAAGGCGTCTTTAACCAGGCCACTAAGGAGGTCCATAAGGACCTGTCCTTCCTTCATCGCTTCCTTAAACTCTCTCTCTGAAAAAGGCAAAAATATGCAAAGTTTAACGAGAAATTTTCAAACTTCACCCGTATTCTACACAGTGCAACTTTCTAACACGAGAAATGTAGTTTGTAGTGGGACCGTGTGGAGCAGTGATAGCATGTTCGGATCTGCATCGAGAGGTTGCGGGTTCGAATCCGTCTGTCGTGCCACCGATCTTGTGCCCTTGGGAAAGGCACTTTACACGACTTTCCACGCCCCGGAGAGGAGATAGGCGCCGCCAGGGGACTAAAATGCCTATTGATACAGCATAACATGTTGTGCTGCCCCTACGGCTAATTAATCGTTGATTAAAAGGCTATGGGACGAATGAATGAATGAATGGTTGTCACAGAGATTCAAATCCCCAAATGCTGTTTTCAAGACATATTGTTCATTTATTCAAAAGATGAACTATAATACTATGATAAAGAAACCCACCAAACTTCTCCAAAGGCATGGTAAGGTACACCTCAGTATGTGATTGTCAAACTTATCATTGTCAAACTCGGAGGGTGAGTGAATTGATAACAAGATCAGTTCACTCTCCCACAAGAGACAGACTGGCGTTAAAATGTATAGCAATCAAGTACAACAAGTACAGTTTTAACTCTTCTCGTTTTGATGATGGTAGAAAGAGCAGAAAGAGACATTGCCATAAACACACCGCCTGTAATCCTATCTTCTGTGCAATATCGTTCACTTGCCTATATATATACATGTCGTTTTTATGTTGTTGTGTTGAATGTACGTCGTGAAGAGATTTTAACTGACACAAGAAATGGTTTTAAAAATGTATTCCACCTATCTGTTGATTTTAATTGCCAGTGAATATGCAGTATTAACTTGTTGGAACTTATTTGTAAAATCGGCACAATTCAGTCTGAATTTTTGACTGCCAAGTTCGATTAAATAAAGTTTGATTTGATTTCATTTGTAACAAGTAAAGGGAAGAGTACATCACATGTATTCTCAGTACTTACCCACGTTCTCTCCAAACTCCTGTATCCTGGCGATGGCTCGCTCTGCTGCCTGGACGTCTTCAGGTATCGTATCACTTAACACCTGTTCTAGCAAACTGTCCAAGGCACGAGACAGCTGCAAGGATGGAAAATGAGAACTTAAACTTACTGAAGACAAGAAGAAGTGGACAACCTCAAGCCAACCGCACACACTCACGCCAAATTTTCAGAAAAGACGCTGTAGCCGAATACTTCCCGTTCAGAACTACCATCAGACTAGTTTCGCCTTGTGTGTGGCTTTTTCAATGGCCAGAGCTTGAATGAGCACATTACAATGTGATCTGGCTTTTATAGGCCAGGTGCAGGATTCCCTAGGTGGTTTAACCAGTCACAGTTCAGCAAATATCAAGCTATTACAATCTGTGCTGCTAAGTTTTAAGTGCACTGGAAAAGAGCTACAGAAATTTCCCTAGAGCAATGAACCTGTAAACACTGTACATAGCGCCTGTTCTCTCTGTCACGACCAGTGGAAGACTAGCTCTTCATAGAGCTAAAACTGGAACAAGATCACTTTTACTTTTAAGGTTTATAACAGTTACTTATATATAAGCCTGGAAAAATTCACCCCCTGTGCTACTCGGAGGAACTTGACATACTTTGTGCCTATGGTGGTGCCCATCTTCATTCCAAAGCACTTGGGCAACCCATGTATCAGTAAAAGAAGTATGGAAGTACATATAATTACCCCCTGTGCCACTCTGAGGAACTTGACAGAGGACACGAGCAGGTTGCGCCTGCGCTCCATGCGTGAGGCGAAGTTGCGGCACACGGTGTCCATGTAGTCCCGCTGGGCCTTGATGTCATCAGTCACTCCGTATCCCTCCTGGAGCAGAAGCTCGGCCTTGTGGGTCAGCTCAGAGTACTTCGCAAAAACATCCTGGGAGAAAATAGTTCAATTTTGTAACTTCAGAACCACCATTTTAAAGCTTTTTTCCTGTTTTAGTTACAAGTACTATGCAAATGACTATGCAAATATATCCTGGGAGAAAATACTGTAATTCACTTTATGTTCACGGTAGCAAAATTTCGCGGTGTGAGAAAAAATTAAGTGTTAACGGCACTCTATGTTCGCGGTGGCGGCGGTTCACCAAAAGAAAGTCGGCCTGTTTCGGCCGTGATTTGATGACAGCGCACGGAACGCAACAGGGCCAATGACCCCTGATATGTCGCAATCACATTTGCCGCATAGGCTGACGGGATACCCACGCCAAACACAAGCGACGCGGGCGCCATTTTGAAATATTTTCGGCGTGAAAGACGGCGCTAAGTTTTAAACTTTCAGCGTAATTTGTGGACACAAATTGTACACAAATTGTACACAAGGAGGTGAAGAGTTTATCTCTCCGATATTTACAGTAGTTCCAACTCAGAATTATGAAACGAACGTCTTTTTTTCGGCATGTAAGCGGAGTTTTGTTTGCCACGTTTCTAGTCGTAAAAATTTCCCCGCTATTATTGTTGTGAATCTTAGTTGCTGTAATTCCATAGCCATTACTTGTATTTGTAAAGACCGGTACTACTCAGTTTTATTTTTTGTTCTGTTTTTAACTTGTAGAAATCTAGTTAAACTATGATAATGTACTAAGTAGATTGTTATCGCAGCCATGTCACGGCGTGTACGTAAGTTTTGTTAGTAAACAAAGCCGATATGTTTCTTTTTCCTCCGGTCGCCGGTGGCACATTTCTATACAATAATGACTCCCTGTATCGTATATGTGTTGAATCAACTTTTATTTTTACAACATACTGGTATTTCAGTAAATTCGCTGGTTTATTTGTACTCATCACCTGAAATTCC
The DNA here is from genome assembly GCF_000003815.2 of Branchiostoma floridae. NCBI lineage: Eukaryota > Metazoa > Chordata > Leptocardii > Amphioxiformes > Branchiostomatidae > Branchiostoma > Branchiostoma floridae. The sequence goes on along the minus strand of NC_049996.1, from coordinate 16,729,854 downwards.
GCGACTTTGTTGAAAATTCCTTTGTCTAACGCTTGGCTTGGGTACCGCCATTTTGTAACATTTTTTTTATGTATCGCTAGCTGTAGTTGTACAAATATACGAGTCATTTTTTGTACTAGTACTAGTACTTTCAGTGATGATCCTGTAGTAATTCCTTGCTTGAATAGCACTGTAGTAGTTTTTTAGTTTGTAAATGTACACATGCTGCCTGCTAGCGGCGATGTAAACAAAATAGCGGTTTATGTTATCGTAACGTAAACATGAACATAAGTAAAAGAAATGACACAATTTTGTGCTTGTAGAATAAATGTTTTATTTCTTGAGGAGAATTTGTGTTTGAGTTGTTATTGTGGCGATCGATGCGTGTTGAAAGTGTGTTGTGTGAATGGATAAGACATTCGTAACGTACTAGTAAGTAATAGTTCTAAGTACTTGGATGGTAGCGGAGAAGGGGGAGGGGGGCGAAAGACGAATGATTTTTTAACGGCAATGATAACTTCGCGGCACAGACGTCACCGTGAAAACCGTGAACATAAAGTTACCGTTAATAAAACAGGAATTACAGTAGTTCAATTTAGCAACTTTAGAATCTCCATTTTTAAGCTTTTTTCTTGTTTAAGTTTTGGCTACTTTGTAAAAATATCCTGGGAGAAAACAGTTACATTTTGTTACCTCAGAACCATCATCTTTAAGTTTTTTTCCTGTTAAAGTTTTGGTTACTTTGCAAAAATATCCTGGGAGAAAATAGTTCAATTTTATAAATTCAGAACCATCATTTTTAAGCTTTTTTCCTGTTTTAGTTTCAAGTACTTCAAATATAATGAGAGAAAACACATTTTATTACTTCTGTCCAATTACTAATTTGCAAAAACATCCAGGGAGTAAACAGTTTACATTTTGTTACTTCTGTCAGTGCACTAGCACAACATGAGCTCAGAAATGACTGAAGTAAGAACACAGTAATTTTGCCAGTATTCCTACTCCTGGGTAGGTTGATATTAAGAGGAAATAAACTGTCCCTAGATACTCACGGTACACCTAAGCTGTATCTGTTCGTGTTCCTTCCTGTACGACTCTGCTGATGTCAGGTTCTGTCCGATACGATGGTTGGAGCCCAACATTTGCTGCCCTGTACCCAGGATCCACTCAACAACCTGGGGACACATACAGCAAAATGTTTACACACACACAACAATAAACAAACAAACAACCAGAGAAAACATGTAAACACGTCAGGTTCTGTCCGATACGGTGGTTGGGGCCTAACATTTGCTGTCCTGTACCAAGGATCCATTCTACAACCTGGTAACAAATACAGCAAACTGTTTACAAACAACAAACAAACAAACAACCAGAGCAAACATGTAAACACGTCAGCTTCTGTAAGATACGGTGGTTAGAGCCTAGCATCTGCTGGCCTGGACCACTCTACAACCTGCTCAGATATACAGCAAAACTCTCACATATCTTAGGGTAGAGTATACAGAGTTTGTCTCAAACTCTGTCATTTTGTAATTCACTTTTAGAAGCACACTACAGTAAGCTTAACAGATCACATTGAATCTGTCATCTACTGACTTTCACCCCATATTTGACAGCTATATCCCATACACCTATACACCCCCCCTACACTCACCCCCCCCCCCCCCACACACACACACACACACAAACACACACACACCTCCTTGGCCCCCTTCTCCAGTGAAGACAGTTGCATCCCGTATACCTCCTCCCGAATCTGTTCCTCCAGAAGCTCCAGCAGCTTGTTCTCCCGACCCTCCACCGCGGAAAGCTGCTTCTTCACCGTTGCCACGGCAACCACAGTGTCCTCTGTGTGCTTGCTGTAGTCTGAGGCGAAACCCGACTCGATGAACTTCTGTAGGTCTGCCAGCAGCTCTTTTCCTGGGGGACACGAGCACAAAAACGTGTGACTAAAATTTTCTGTTTGGACCCAAATTTGCAAGGTTGGACAAGTCCACTAGGGTCTTTGTCCTGGCCAAGGAAAAGTGCTGATTGAGCAAATGTCCTACCTCACTAGCCCAATCATGCAAGTAAGATTTTTCCATGAGTGAGATTTTGATGGACTTATTACTTTTCACAGTCATGGCATCAAGCATTGGTCAACACAGAAAAATAGAGCCAATAATAAAATAATTCCAAGTTAGTGAAAATACATGGAAAAATGTTATCTAAGTTTCAGGCAAGGGAAAAGTTCTGTCCAATGTCCAATACAATTTTATCCAACTTGTTTGGTTATGGGGCTAGGCAGTAGAGAGTTTGACTTGACTAGTGAACTATATTGGTACAAGTACTTCAGAATCCACAAGGATGGGGGTAGAAATTCTAGTAATGATAGCCCTGATTGTTCTGAAACCAACAAGGAAAGTTAGAGGTAGGGGTGCGAGGAAGCTCACAACAGTTTCTCACCAAAATTGATGGTTTCCATGGTAACCGTGTAGGCTTATTTTCAAATCTTTAAGTCATGTCTTCATAACTTTTATCTACAAGAATGAGCCAGTGTCAGTCGCTATAAAAATGAACAGTTTCTCACCAAAATTGATGGTTTTTACGGCAACTGTTATTTAATAATAAACAGTTTCTCACCAACATTGATGGTTTCCACAGCAACTGTTCTTTAAAAATTATCAGTTTCTGACTAAAATTGATGGTTTCTTCTTCTTCTTCTTTCGTACTGCCTAGCCTCAATTTTTGAGATTATTGGCAGACTACGCATGGGTAAATTACAATACAAGTGACCAGTACAAATAGACATGGGAAAATAAAGGAAAAATGCTAGGGGAAATGAAAACAAACTGATTTTCTGTGTGCAAAAGACAGGACAGGTGAATTTAGTGGGTTAATAGAACACATATTTACATATATACAAGACGTGTGGGGGGTGGCTCAATGCAGCAGGGTCCTCCCCAGCTCAGTTTTGAACTGGGAGAGAGACCCCGCCTCCGCCACACCATTTCCATGGCAACTGTTCTTTAAAAATTATTTCTCACCAAAATTGATGGTTTCCATGACAACTGTTCTTTAAAAATTAACATTTTCTCACCAAAATTTAGGGTTTCCACGGCAACTGTTCTTTAGAAATAAACATTTTCTCACCAAAATTGATGGTTTCCACGGCGACCGTTCGAGCCTTCCTGCGGAAGTGGTTGTACTGGAAGATGAACCTGTCTCCGATGGCGATGGTGTCGGACAGGAGCTGGGTGTTCACGGCGTGTTCTAGCTGGTCCAACTGCTGGCACATCTCCGCTGAGTCACGTGCAAACTTCTCCATGTCCTGGAAAGGTTTAAACACTGTAATTACTGTAATTAGTTAACGATGTCTGATGTTCCATAACGATGGTGTCGGACAGGAGCTGGGTGTTCACGGCGTGCTCCAGCTGGTCTAACTGTTGGCACATCTCCGCTGAGTCACAAGCAAACTTCTTCATGTCCTGCAAAGGTTTAGATAAAGTTAACCATGTCTGATGTGTGATGGCGTTGGAGGAAAGGTTTAAATAAAGTTAACAATGGCAAATTTCTCCATGTCCTGCAAAGATTTAGGAAAAAGTTAACACAAAAGTGCACAAAAGTTTACATTTACAGGGAAGCAAAGCATCCCTAAGAGGTGGGTTAAGGAGGAAAACGCTGAGAGCTTCTTTCCTAGAACTACATCGTTATGGAATAAGCTTCCACGGACTTGCTTCCCCGTGGGGTACAATCTGAAACCTTTTAAGTCAAGGGTAAACAAACATCTTTCTTCAGAATCCAGTACTGTAACCCAACATGATTGAGTGACTCCATGAGCCTTGTTTTGAGGTGAAACTTAAGTAAATAATTTCTTTTTTAAAATGTGCAATGGCTGAGTGGGTAGAGTGTTTGTCTTGCATTTGGTAGGTCGTGAGTTTGATCCTTGGCCAAGTCACACCAAAAACTATGGTGCATGCTGGTTTCTCTTCTTAGCACTCAGCATTCAGCAACAGAAGCAACAAAATATATGTAAATACTGGACTCACCAGTCTTTTTTGCACCCAGTCATCGTGGTCGTATGGCAGTGTCCCCCCCAGGTCCTTAGTGAGCTGGTCCTGGTCCACATACTGGAATATCTTGGAGGCTGTTACCATTATGGTCTAGAGGGGGGAAGTGAATATTTGATGAGAGGAGAGAAGAAATATTCTCAAGACTGCTAAGTATGTCTTTAACTGGGAGCATGAAGTTTCCTTCCCAAATCTATGATTTACAAAAATTCCTACAAATGCCATCAGCTAATTTTCATAAAAACATATTTTTCGTTCTTAAGTTCTATATTTAGTTCCATACTGGGATACCCCTACTCTTCTAGATAAGTGTGCTGAGTTCTTATGTGTGCAGAAGTTTGACAACTGAGAATGACTAATACTACTTATTTCCCGTAAACGATGTTTCTTAATGATCCAGTTCTTCAAAACGCGAAATCTTGATTTTGTCTGCTACAAACCTCATAACCACCTTCAGCCTTGTCGTTACGGTAACGGAAGCTGGTCTTCTGCTTGTCCCAGAAGGTATCGGGTTTCACAATGATGACCTGGGCCAGCTGACGTCCCAGAGTTTGCTGAGAAAAAATATGAAACAAAAATACTGATTAATACAAAGCTCAAATTTTCATATGATCTGCAATGTGAAAATCTATAGCAAGAATATGAGCATGTTAAACCTCTACATGTGACCACATCTACATAAAGACAGTATGAAGAGGAGATTCTCAGAAGAGGCCTAAAATGTCGTTTTGTAGCCCACCCAGTACTTATTTAGTTCACTACCATAGAATGGTAGAGTGATGTCTACCGATCATTTTAAGGTATGTTGTTCTATGGTCCAGGTGGGACATCATGGTTCTAGGGCTCTTTATGTCATACCTGTGACGCGAAAACGTTCGACACGGGTGTTCCAGACCGAGCTATAACTTCCGTATCGCACAGGTTCGAAAGGCGTATCATACAGGCTTTCTTCGAGTAAATCGAACCATTTTGAGCGGGCCGAGTGCGGCACGGTTGGCAATTCGAATACCTGATTCGGACATTGGAACATAGCTGTTGCAAGACTTTTTGTTCGAGGGCACCAAAATGACCACCCGCGGTCAGGCTGGTACCTCGGGTGATACTGAATACACCGTGTTGTATTCTATATTTAGCAATTTATGAAAAGTTGGTTAATGTGCCCAGGATTGTACCACTTGTCGAAATGACGTTATAACATAAGTCTTACCTGCAACACTTTGACCAGGCTCTTGTTGGCTCTCCATGTCGGAGCTCTCACATCGATGATAACAGAAACATAAGTCTTACCTGTAACACTTTGACCAGGCTCTTGTTGGCTCTCCATGTCGGAGCTCTCACATCGATGATAACAGAAACATAAGTCTTACCTGTAACACTTTGACCAGGCTCTTGTTGGCTCTCCATGTCGGAGCTCTCACATCGATGATCACAGAAACACAAGTCTTACCTGTAACACTTTGACCAGGCTCTTGTTGGCTCTCCATGTCGGAGCTCTCACATCGATGATCACAGAAACATAAGTCTTACCCGTAACACTTTGACCAGACTCTTGTTGGCTCTCCATGTCGGAGCTCTCACATCGATGATAACAGAAACATCAGTCTTACCTGTAACACTTTGACCAGACTCTTGTTGGCTCTCCATGTCGGAGCTCTCACATTGATGATCACAGAAACATAAGTCTTACCTGCAACACTTTGACCAGGCTCTTGTTAGCTCTCCATGTCGGAGCTCTCACATCGATGATCACAGAAACATCAGTCTTACCTGCAACACTTTGACCAGGCTCTTGTTGGCTCTCTATGTAGGAGCTCTCACATCGATGATCACAGAAACATCAGTCTTACCTGCAACACTTTGACCAGGCTCTTGTTGGCTCTCCATGTAGGAGCTCTCACATCAATGATAACAGAAAAACCACGGGATCTGGATTCAGGGCTGGGGAGGAGAGCAATTCCAGGTTCAACAAAATCACTCCGAGGTGCAACATTTATGATATGTTGCCACAATATTGCATCTGTGAACAACCTTGCCACAAGCCGGTGAACAATTGAGAAACAGGTAACATTTGCACAAAGCTACAATGTGATGTTTCACGCAGCAAATTAAAATTGCCACATACTTTGGGTACTGATACAGAATTATTTTTAGTAAACTTGAACTTTCACACTTGAACTGAACAATGCAATATACTTTAAGTTCATCTTTGCAATACTGCACTCTCACAATACTACAATGTAGCATTATGTCAATAACATTGATATATAACTAGCTAGTGCTGCTTTGGTAGGACACCAAAGCAACATTTCTACAATACTACAATGCTGCAATTGTCAGTATCATTGTTACATAAACAGCTAATAGATTCTACGACAACAAAATGCTAAAATCTTGCAGTTGTCAGAATCATTAAATATACAACTATCTACGAAAGCTACAAAATGCTACAATGTTGCAGTTGTGGGTATCATTGCCACATACCTGGGTACCGAGGCTAGAAATGCCACATTTAAGCCGATCTCCTCAGGAGAAAAGTCCACAGGTTTGGGGTGGGTGGGGAATGTGATGATGGGGCCTCGTCTCTTGTCACGGCCTCCTGAACAGGGAAAACAGACCAGTTATACTTACATCATCTGTACAGAAACTGCTGACACAGTTTGAAACAAAAAAATACCAACTCTATATGTGTCTACAGACCAGATGTGTCTCTGGGTTTACATTTTATTCTCTCATTTTAAGCTTACGAATATATAATCTTTATCAACTTCATGTCTGAGCTTCTTGATTATTTGGACAAACAGTGTGGAATCTTTGTCCACCACAACAATCAAATTTCTTCTAGAGGCTGAGCCCAGACTACAGACTATCTCTTTTAAAATCTGGTGTATATGATGATGCGCTGGTGTACTGTGTCACCAGAATTCTTAAATGGTTACACCATCAAAACAAGCAAAGCAACAACTTCTTGAGACACCCACCTGACAAGAAACAGATTCTCTTTCTCAGGACAACTTCCACAGCAGATGCCGGCATCTTAGGCACTGCGGGAGAAGGGAGATAGTAACAGTCAGCATGTGTACATGTCAACAAAGTAACATTTCAAGCTATAACTTGAATTAAACTTGTTTCACAGAACTAGTAAGGTAAGAAATTAGATCACTGAAGATATAGATACAATAATCTGCAAGCTAGGCTCACCATAATATCACTTGTTTGTTTATCAGATTTTTAAAAAATGCTGAACTGAAAAATCAACATTCTGTCTATGACTAGAAACACAGCCATAGACTGTAGTCTCATACATTGTACTATAATAGAAAAATGTTTGCGGTGGTTTTAAATTAACGGTGAAGTGGCAACCATGAAGTGGCCACCTACAGGAGAGAATAACCCTGGCTAGGGAAAGACGGACATGGAGACAACTCTCGATCTTCATGGCTACCATGTCCCCCCAACGACCTGGAGGTCAAGGGACTAGGTAGGTACGTAGGTAGGCCACCATGAAAACTGCGAACATAAAACGGCCGCAAACAATTCTGCCTTTACGGTAGTAGTGCTAGTACTTACATCCTTTTTCAGCAGCCTTTCTGTCAGCAGTATTAACGTTGGCGGGCGCTGGGCTCTTTCTTCCCACAGCATTCTGAGACGCGTGTCTTAGGGAGTTGGAGTTCTCCTTGGGACTCGAGGAGCTCCTTCCGGAGTTGGACAGAGCCTTGGGGCTGGGGGAGCGCCTGGTTGAACTTGAGATGGATCTGGGAGCAGGAGGAGACTGGGATCGGGTGACAGGTCTTCTTGGACTCCTGGGGTCATGGTACTGAGGAGAAAGAGATTGTTGCACATTAGAAACCAAAAGATTCTCTGGACAAAACTATACTTCAATCCAAGATCTATCAAAAACACTTGAGTAAACTCAATCTAACACTTCTAAAACTATCTCCTTCAAAAGGTGATTGTTGTACACGTGAAACCAAAAGATTCTCTAGACAAAACTATACTTCAATCCAAGATCAACAACTACTAAAACTAATTAATCTAAAAGTATCTCCTTGAAAAGGTTATTTCTCGACAAGCGTAAAATGATTAAAAAGACAATTTCAAAGTTTACACAATCAATAGTTATTCTTATGAAGTTGACTGGACATTATCAAAACGCAACCCATAGAACAGGGAGAGTTGGAAGAGATGTAAGCTGAAAAAAATTGCTTCCCTTTATTAGTTTATATCTTCTAAAATCTATTTGTACACAATGTAACACAATGTACTTATTACCTTATTTGACACAAAGTTTGGAGCATCCCTTCTGGCGTAGTCTTGAGAGACTTGAGACGTCTTGGAGGAGGTTGGGTAGGTGATAGAACTCGGAGGAACAGACGAAGAAACGCTGTTGGTGCCAGCTCCTTGGGCGGTCCTTAAGGTGCTCCAGGACTCGTAAGGACCCTTACTGAGGTGCGCAGGCTGTTGGGCAAACTTCAAGACACCTTGGGTGGGTCTCAAGGAGCCCTGGCTGTGTCTTAAGGGTCCTTGGTGGTTGATAGGCTTCCTTAGGAGGGATGTCTCACTCCTGCTGTGGGCGCTGCGCGAGCTCGCGGTGTCTGGAAACGTGAAGACGTCGTCTTCTCCCGGCGATGACGGCAGGTACATGGGACTTCTGGACCCGCTGACATTCCGCGGGGGGTAACTGCTACGGTGGGAGGAATGTTCCTTCCGGCGCCCCATGCTACCATTCTGGCTATGACCTGCCGGTCTTCTGGGCACGGTTGCTGTTGCCATGGTTACTATACTGTTGTCATAGTTACCGTCTGGGTGATGGTGATGATGAGTTCTACACTGTCAAAAGCACCAGATCTTTTCTTGTATCCTGTATTAGACCAAAAAAACTTATCAAATATATATTTTCCCTTTGGATTCCATGAAAAATACAATGCAAAGATGAACATATAACTACAAAAAATACAATTTTCAAAAAGTTCAAACTGTCTTAAATCATAATTTGTTTTTGTTTTTGTTTTCAAGAACCAAAAAAATTGAGAGTCTTCAAGCCAAAAACAATATTGACAGAAATATGCACATTTACAATGATACCAAGGAGTAAGATTGTCCTCCACCATGTTTTGATGGTTTTCCCCTATACATGCCAGTGATGCCACCCTTCCACAGTTGTTAATGCTTCCTCCCCTACAGACAGCTGTATTTGTACATGTTAGCATTCAGCAATGGGTGTAACACAGCACTTAAACTATAACTCCCAAGGCAACAAAGGTGTGAAGTGACCTGAACTAACAAGGCCAGCCAGAATCTATTGTTGGACAGGAACATCCTGTTCACCCCTCTTACAGAATAGACTAGTCCAGAATCAGGAAGTGAGCTGGACTTGTACAAGCTATAAGTTTGATTTTCTGTTATATAATCTGACTGTTCAAAGAATAGCTAAAAAGTTATCATTATCTTAAGGTTTTGCAAGCATTCCTTGGCCTGGAAAGAAATGCCTCCTATCAGCTTTCGCTAAAACTTGATATTTTCATGCTTTTGCAGTTTTGGTTTTAGGAGTGGCATAATACAAAAGAAATGGAATTTTTACTCTGAAACACAATTTCTTTTTGAAGTGCACTTAACATGTATAACCCTGTATATTAGGACTTGCACACCTGCTATTTGCATAAATGATTTTGATTTTGAGGCTGCCGAAATCACTAGCGATCAGCAACCTGAAAAAATGAAGCCATGGCATGATATTTTTATGTGCAGAAACGAAAATATTTTGAGCCCTGCACATGTATGTGAAACCTACAGAGAAGTATTGGATGTTGGAATATATCAGTACTTTAACTGCATGTGACTTATTTGTAAATACCTGACATACAGAATGACAGTCAGTTCCTCACAATATGTAGGTACATATAGGTGTATATGTCACAGTAGAGATCACGATCCAGTAGAATCACCGATTCTCCTAGGAGAGATCGCGATCGGAGTTGGTCCTAGGAGAGATCTGTATCTGTTTCTATATAGCCGGTATAACCGCCGTTCGGCGTAACACACCAGCCAGATCCTGATCACGATCTCTACTAGGAGAATCAGTGATTCTACTGGATCATGATCTCTACTGTGACATATATATGTACATAGACCCCCTCCGTATATTGTTCCTCAGGTATGTTGAAGAACTCCTTGTTCCCTTTGAGCATCCTCCACAGCTGCCCAAACAGCCAACTCCAGCCTCAGCCAGCCCCATCACAAACTCATTAACATCTAATTAAAAACCCTTGACAATAGGAGCAGACAGCCACAATATTTGTACAAGAACACACAAGCAAATTTACACGTCTGGAACTGGGACTGGGAAGTTTGCTCCGTGACATTTACTCTGTGTGTGTTGGCTGGAAGAAAGAGAGAAGAAACATCTGCAATGCTTGACATTTCTTTTGTATTCACCAATTTTGAAGTGTTTTCTTTCTTTCTTTCTTTCTTCAACAAAAGTACTCCCAGGTTCTCCTATAAGTTCTAGCCAAAATAGTTTGCAGTTGCTGATGATACATACTTAGCCAGGCACGATGTCTTATAAGTGAAGAGTATTGTAACATGCCTTAATTTTCTATGCTTTGACAGCAAGACATTAGTCTGCTTTGCACTGAAGAAGGCAGCAAACAGGTTGTTGAAACTGGCCAAAACATTTACAGAACGCAGAACCTTTTTGTATTTACAGAAAGAAGAAGGCGACCTCCAAGATCTGATTCCTCAAGTATAAGTACACTGTGTAATGGTTTTACTGACTGCTTTTCTAACTCATGCTCAATGTAACCAGGAAACAGCCACTGCACCTTTGTTATGGTTTTATCTGAACATCTTTCAACAGAAAAACCCTCACAAGTACAAAGTCCCCTTCCTTTGAACACTTATCGCAAACCAAACACGGGGTAAACTTGCTGTTTGCTGAGTTACCTCAGTTGTGTACACAGTACTGGGTAGTAGCCTTGTAGGATGGAATATTGATACACCTAGATGTTAATTATAGAGTCAAAAGTTCAGAATAATGAACTCTGGTTAACTTTACTCTAGTTTTTAGATTAACTGTATTTGATGTTGGAGTTTATAACTGTCATTCAACACATTGCTTACTTCGACTTATAATTGCATTTAAACTGTTAAAGAATGCGAGGGTTTTGGAACTGTGAAAAAGAAGAAAAGATTCTTACTGAACACACATATCCTTCTCCTTGCTGCCTAAGAGTGTGACCAATACAGATTTGGTACAAATGGGTTACCTTAGCATGGAAAGGGTTAAAAAATGAAACACAAAGTTAACCCAAAAGTTGCAAGTACAGAAGTTGAAATCCTGGTTGGGCAGGCCTGGTTAGATTGACACAGTTTCTTTGGAAAGCTTTGATTCTTTTCAGTGACATGTTTACTTAAAGACAGGTGTTTGCCAATTGTAACTGTAAGGGAACTAAGACACAGTTACAGATACTGTACACATATACATTTGTACCTGCTTTTGGACTAGGTCAAGGAACTCTGAGCCCCTTTTGGATTAGGTCGAGTTTTCTAAAACATTTTTCCCTTTGGAATATTTACAATATCAAGTTACAGAACCTAGGAAAGGTAAAAATAGAATGTGGTTACTTTCTGTTGCCATTTTGGCAGACGTCCAACCAAGGGAATATAGTTTTTGTAGAAATTAAAAAAAGATCTCCACAATAAGAAAGCCACTTCAGAATTTAATACAGATTTAGCCCACAAAAGCTTTCAGCAGTCACAATGTCAATAGAGCACAGAAATGAAGAACCTGACTTGTATTGTTATTTTCCTGTATTACCGTATATTCTCGAATAAAGTACGCACTTTTTTAACTTTTCAAAATTGAAAAGGTGGTACAAGTTGTTGCCAAAGTTGGGGTGCGTACTTTATTTGAGGTTACTGCACAGATAAATGGTAAGAAAAGCCTAAAATAAAGCAAGGTGGAGCTACACTTCTAGTAATGTTTCAAAACATACACATTGTTGTTGTCTTGAAGTTGTCTAAACATGAAACAAAGAAATTGTCTTAACATGATTTACATATTAACAGTGGCATTTGCATACAATCCTTTTGAGTTAGTGACTTTGACTTGTACAACTGGTTTTGCCTGATTTCTTCTACCAGTTCTCAGTGATTTTTATAATTTGCAGCAGGCAATTCACAAGTTTATAGAGACAATGACAGTGTAAACCCAGGTTATTTTATGCAAAATGACCTGGGGAAAACATCATAAATTCTAATTTATTTAGTTAAAGGTCTGTTCAAAACTGGTGGAGAAGGGGTGCGTACTTTATTTGAGTTTTTCCATTTTACCTTTCAGTCCCAAAGATCTGTCTAAGACTTGTCCAAAATCAGGGGTGCGTACTTTAATTGGGGTGCGTACTTTATTCGAGAATATACGGTACACATGCACACGTAGACATGTGTATATATACTCCAGGGCTCGAAATACTTTTTTTTTTGCATACTTGCACTGGTGCAGGAAACATTTACCATTACCTGCACCAGACAAATTTTACCTGCACCACTCTGAATTTTGGAAGTATGGATCATACCAAAACTGTTCAGGAAACATTGCTATTTTTTCTTTTATACTTTATAGGTCGTAACAGTCAATGCAGCTAATAACAATGCACATACACCTATATAGGATTTTTATGTATAAAACCCAGTACATGCACCAGTGCAGGTAAGGTGTAGGTAGACACCAGAAATACCTGCACAGCTCCAATTTTACCTGCACTAACCTGCATATGCAGGTGGTATTTCGAGCCCTGCTGTTACCTTTACATGCACATGTAGACATGTGTATATACTCAGTCTGTGTCTACCGGGCAACCACCTCACTCCAGAAAAATTTCAATTATTCACTCAGGCAGCCACTGTTAAGGGCAGTGTTTCTAAATGGGGCATTGAAGGACTCTCATGTGAACCTGAACTTGTTTAATTAAATAACGAATATTCCAAGATCAGGGTGAGTTGAATTAACTCTTGCATCGTTTAATCTGCAGTGTCTGTATACATATACTTCCAATGGCTTAAGTAAATATGCAAAGTTTGAAAGAGCGCAAGGTTTAAACGCTCGTTGTTGTCCAAAGATAAAAGGGCCATGCACACTTACAGTATATAAATACTATAAATTAATAATAAAAATAAATAAATAATTTTTTGCTCTCAAAGTGAAAAACTACAAACCTGAAAAACATCAGCCACGTACAGTGCAACTTTCTTGTACAAACTGATCTTGGAAGATTGACAAAAGAGTGACAGCTTTACACCTACATTGTGTGTACTCTTGGTAACAAACTCACTCCAGAAAAATTTCAAATATTCACTCTTGCAGTCGCAGTCAAGGGCATGTTTTTAACACCAGTGTTGTGTAAAACCTACTGAAAAGACTTTTTGTGAACCCACTAAATACATGTGACCTAATTTGAATAAGGAAACCATGGTATGGGATAAAGAATACAAAGTGAACAGGTGAGTGGACAGGTGATAGACAGGTGTTTCACACGGGCCAGGTGAGTCTAAATTGTTCCCGTTACGGTTTGGTGTGTGTCTGAGAGGAGCGGGCTTAGAATTAGGGGAAGTTGGGTCAGGATATTGGAATGTGAACCCAAACATACCAGGGGCATCACATATCCCGACACACTTCGAACATCTTAGTAGGAGCAAATACAGCGTGATATAAAGAACAAACCAAACCAAACATAGGGGATAGTTCTGGCATGATGGCAGTTTGAGCTTTGCTATGACATACTACATCCATTTTGTGTTTCTACAATGATGAAAGTTGATATTAATTGAAATGTAACTTAACTGTACTGTACACTACTGTAAATGTGAAATTGTAAGTGTAAAATACAAATTCTAGTAAGAATATACATGTTACTATGTAGTTGCATAATTTGCATAAAGGTTGCCCACAACAAAAGTGATACATCTGAACACTAAATTATAGTAAATAGAACCGATGCACCTCAAACTAGTCAAGGGCTTCAGACTCAGAGAAAACAAATACAGTTTCTTTTAATATTTATAAGTAATTCTCCCTTTTCATTAGGTTTTTGCCATGGTCATTTCTCAATATTGACTAACAGAGGCACTTTATATACCAGGGCTCGAATTACTACCTGCATATGCAGGTTAGTGCAGGTAAAATTGGAGCTGTGTAGGTATTTCTGATGTCTACCTGCACCTAACCTGCACTGGTCCATGTACTGGGTTTTATACATTGATGTCATATGATGTAAGTGTATGTGGATTGTTCTTAGCTGCATTGACTGTTACCACCTATAAAGTATAGAAGATGAAATAGCAATGGTTCCTGAACAATTTTAGTATGATCCATACTTCATAACTTTAGAGTGGTGCAGGTAAAATTTGTCTGGTGCAGGTAATTTTCAGTGTTACCTGCACCAGTGCAGGTAGTCAGAAAAAAGTATTTCGAGCCCTGTATACACATATATAGATATTTCCGAGGTTACTGAGCAGTTCAATACATTTGTACATCTGTATCAGTGTATGGATATATCTGGTTCCCCCTACCCAACATACAAACCATGTACAAACCCAACAGAGTGTGCAATTATGTAAATGACCTTGGAGGCAAAGCACTCAACACAAACAGGCCACTTCAGGAAATTACCGCTAGCTGTGCATTTTGTTATCACGCAGGTACAAATGGGTAATCAGGAATGTGTTTGCACTGAGCATGCATATCAGCCCATTCACACTCTAATCCTAATGCAATGAGAGGCATTCACTTTTCGGCAAAAGTAACTCAGTTTCTTGGTTGTTGGGACATGCAATGAGGACTAGTGTGTCGCCATTTTATTTGGCCATAACATTTTATGGATCAAATTCTGTGGATTGGTTTTGCGGTGTTTAATCCCAGGTCAGCCCCAGCCCCCAAATGTTGTAAAGGATTGTGTTCCTAATTTCAGATGGTGACGTAAAGCCAGGGTTCCCTAGTATGAGGGAGCTTTGGGCAGGGATGCAGACACATTGCTTTTCCTTTGTTATTTGTGTCAGTTGACCCAAACATATGTACGCGAGTTTAAATTGGTTCTACCAAGTGGAAAACTGAAGACTTGTGTTTTATAGATTAAGATAAATGCTAGACTAGCATTGCTAGTAATAGTTGCAGTAGTTATAGGCTCAAAAGGAGGGAATGGCTTAAAACTTTAATTTCTTCTTGTTTATCATTTTAGACCAAGAACCAGAAAAATTATTGGCTATGCCTTATGTGCAATTCTAGACCCTAATACCTCTGACAGATATTGCTTATCATTGCACACTTGGTACTACTCAGAACTGATCACTTAGTGTAACAGTATTTGACAATTTGTGTCCCAATCGAACCCATCTGTCCATAATGCCCTCATTTTCGAACCACTAATTATTGTTAGGCCAGACATTGCTAGAGTGACATGTATTAAAAAATGTTTGGCGACACAAATTATTCAACACTGTCAAATGCATAACTGTATACAATATTCTGTTGTTTAAAAATGCTACTAACGGGGGCCGCCCTAAGACGGTCCCCGTCGTAAGACGGAACGGATTTTTTGCTGATCTTATTATCCATAAGTACACCGTGTTTGTTGCCACTGACTATGCTGATTACAAAGGTAAATAAACCAAGTCCATGCACACAGCTTTAATTTGCATTCCAAGTATACTTTAACATATTTACTTCATGTTTTTAAAAAAACAGAATTCTAACAGTAATGTTGACAGTGCTGAATCACTGCGGTCACCGGCCTCTGCGTATTGGCGGCTCGTGTTGCTAACTATAAGAACTCTTCCAAGCAGTCACACAACTGCCATGATACACATAAATAAAGCTCCATAAAACACTATGAATATGGGTCTTCAAATGTCTGTTGAGTAGAAAAGCAACCAAAAGGAAGCGACATAAACATTGCCACCATTGTACTCCCAAGGGAGTGTGGCCGTGAAGGTGACAGACTAGAGTACGCTCCAAAGATTTATTTGACTGCAACAAATGATTCGTGCTGTCTATGAAAATAAGACTTGATAGAGAGATGTAGATGATATTTTCATATAATCAGACCGAGTTTTGTTGATGTTAGCGGTGTTTTTTTTTCGTAATGTTTTTTTTAGTCGGGCATTCACAATCAGTGCATTCAGCCCATTGCCCGTAAAAACATGAGCTGGATTGTTCTAGGTACAGCCTTCTTCATGTGAGACAAGAAGTACATACAGTCACGATTTTACTGTCAAAAGAAAGCTAAAATATCATATTATTA
Source organism: Branchiostoma floridae (assembly GCF_000003815.2). Classification (NCBI taxonomy): domain Eukaryota; kingdom Metazoa; phylum Chordata; class Leptocardii; order Amphioxiformes; family Branchiostomatidae; genus Branchiostoma; species Branchiostoma floridae. The sequence continues at coordinate 16,713,533 of NC_049996.1, read as the reverse complement.
ATTTTTTTCTGTGTACTTAAATTTACCACTTACTTCTGAAGAGAGCAAAATGTAAAAAAAAGCGTACCGAGTTAGGCACACTGTCCAGCGTAGCACAAAATTGGAAGGTTACATACACGAAATTGTCTCACAGTGTTTGCCGCTTGTAACATGCAGCGCGAAAGGTTCATGAACCACATGAATGCATTTCTTATTCAAGTATGTTGTTCAAATCTATGTGTAAAAAATTCAGTCATCAAAATTTGACCACTCTCAGGCAACTAGCGATGGAGCGCCATGAGTTTGAGCGCAAGAAAAAGCGTACCGTGTTGGGGCACCTCCCGTTAACAACGTAACAAGTTATTATGTGAAGTAAGTAGAAATGTTGCAATGCTGATGTTATACATGTACCATGTAACCTATACCATAACCATGTTTTCTTGCATATACTGTATGACATAACAATTATCAATATGACTTACTTTCTGTGTTGTTGTTTTTTCTTCATGATAATTCCCTGAGCAACCTCCTCACATAATTTGTTTTTATCAGACAAGAACACACCAACATATTTTACACATTTTGCCCACCTCAGAACTCCATATTTCCTGGAACTATTGTTAAAATCCCTGAATTATTTATTTCTAATCAAAACTCGTAAGGCATGCTATTTCAGCGAGCATCAACGAGCAACATCTATGCCACTATGGCTTAATCTGTGGTAAGTATGTTAGGCCCTTTATGGAGGTAACACGTTGGAAACACAAATAAATTATTTTGATGTTGTTGCAAGTTCTGAGACCTGACAACCAACCCCCCTCCCCCTCGTAAAAAAATTTACAACTTTCCAACTTCTTTTCACCACAGAAATTTAAAAATCACATTTTTCGCCGGCACTGTAATGAAGGAAAATGCACACTCTAAAACATCTGAGGTGACCAAGATCGATCGGACCAACAATAAGAAAGAAAAACTCACGACTAAAAAAACGTCGTCTGATCTGCTTTTCTTGACTTTTTTGCCTCCATGTTATGGGACCATTCATGGGGTTTTCACGATACCCTTTCAAGGACCACAACCAAATTTCACACCCAAATGTTAGACATTTTGTTTCTTCTCTGTCGTTCTAAGAGTTTCCATATTGTTCACAAATATGTTTCTGATGTATTTTAGGAAGGCACGATCGAAAAAGTTAAAGTTGTAACTTTAAACCGATCGTATATTCTCTCATACACACCCTCACGGCGTCCCGACTAGGGTTCGTATTACACGCTAGCTCACAACACGTAACAACAAGTCGCTAAAAAAGCTCAAACAACCACGCAATTCACTCAGATTCGCACAGACGTTGCTCACAAGATCCTTAGCAACGACACCTTACCTCCAAGGATGTCCCTTTGCGTCTTGAGTCTCAGATCTAAGACTTATTTCCCATCGTTTTGTCCCCAACCGGTTCCCGCTCCTCGCCGCTCGTGTAGCGGTACTCTCATAACAAAACTTCTCATGCTGTTCCAGCAAACCGCCTCACCCCCTACTATCAGCTGCAAATCAATTCTTATCTGCAGTACTTCACTTAAAACACATAACATTTCTGTCATGATCAATACAAAAATAGACATGAAACATATTGTATAAATTTGGTTTAGTTGTCAGCAAAAAGTAGAGCTAGTTACTTTAATAAGATTCTACAATTGTGGGGGTTAAGACGTTACCCGGCAAAGCTACATACACCTATTGATAGCCCATTGAAGCGTGCCGCCGTCAGAGGTATCAGGACAATGGGTGTTGGTTTTGTGCTACCTGTTCTCACCTGGTCAACACGAGAGGAAAACAGTGACAGACGGTGATCACACGACGTTTGAATAGTTGCCATGGTAACGATTAAAAGACCCGCCATTACTGTCAATAAGTTCAACTATTGTGATTGCGACCTGGATTGCGACAAAAGTATCATCGCAGAAGTGAAATAGAAAAATGTTTATGATATATCGATCTACCTTGCAACAATGACTTGGTGAGACTTTTCAATAACCTCTTTAATAACAAAAATTGCGTTCAACAAATGTTTGTTTGTCTGCTTGTTTGTCACGGATACTTAGTGTGAGCAAAGACGCCTTTTCCATGACTAGGTTTGTCATCGGCTCCTGTCGACTTCTATTGAAATTGCAGTTTATGAGCAAACTCCCTGCTTTTGGGGTAGTTCGGCGCATACGAGTATTCACCATATTCACTCTCAGTGGTAACGTTAAGTGTGCGATGATTTTGACGAACGTATGTGCATGTGCTGTTACATCAGTTTATGTGTATATATATCGGGCGATGTTGAAATTGAAATTATGTAACGTTAAAGTATTTACAGGTTCATTGTACCGGGGAAATCACCGTAGATGATTTCCGTTATACAGTGAACACTGGACAACAGCAGCGTACATGTCATGTGTGAGGTGGCAACAGTGGGCGGGATCTGAAATCACAGTCCAGAGGGGGAATGGCCTTACCACTGCACTATAATAAGTCTATATACAGTACCGCACGTCCAGAACCGACTCCGTAGCAAATCTCAAAGCAGATCCTAAGGTGCATCATCGTCGTATCTTTGTAACAGATAGTACAGCCAAGTCCATTAGCCACCGTCCATTAGGTAATGAGACTCCTTCGTCGGCCATACTCCCTTCCAATTGGCCAGGTCAAGATACTATCTTATGTCACTGTACGTAGGATCTGCTTAGAGTTTAGGTCGGGATGTGAATCTATAGCTACAGGACAATGGACAACCGATCCGCAGCACACAGCGCACACACTTTATTGTACATCTTTAACCCGAAACATTTCTCTATCAACTCTTACCAAGGAGGTTAAAGAAAGATTTTTTTTTTTTTTAATCACCTTGCTCTTACTAACTCATATTGTCCCCCGGGGATATTTGGCAAAACAAACGTTCCATCATTGGCTGTCGAGAATCATGTAAGCAAGGCCACCTTTTAATAACGAAAGCCATCTGAGACAGATACGCGTAACTGAGTTCGCTCACTACTAGCACAGGTCAGTACTAGCAGAAATTGTGATAGTCGTGAAACATCGTCTGATACTTATGAATAAACTAAAGATGTGCTTGTTTATTTCGTTATCCGAGTCAACGAATGGAGTACGTGGGGTCAAACTCAAAGGAAGTCCACAAACTTTACATGTATAAGGCAATCGGAAAATTACTAAATAGTAATTATTACAATGTACAAACAGTAACGAGCTAATGATCGAAATGTGGATCATATCTGTCGTCAAAACTTATCAAATACTAACTTATAGTTCAAAGGAAACAAAGATACATACAAAGTATGATATAGTACAAACAAGTTACGCATATATTGCATAATACAAATGTATCTGTCTCGATTTGATACGCAAAAATGTCAAATATGAAAAAGCTATCCGTATCTATATGTATCTGAAAATGAAACTTGTCGTTGGTTGTTTTATACTTCAAAGATGCGGCCAAAAATGACTGGCACGATTTGGGGCACATAACATCATCATCATCATCATCGGTCGGCTGCTACGCAGGCGAATATAAATTTAGTATAAGTTTCTTTCAGTACCGTAACATAACAAGGACGTTTAACATCTCAAACTTCTGTAAATATGTATGCTATACCCGTCTTAATGATTTATTAGCTATCATTTAAGGTGAATTTGACATCCAGTTCATCCAGGCAGATAGACTTTGCTTTGACGTGCTTTATACATCGCTATAAATGGTATCAAAATATCGAACACTTTACACCAAGTCTTCATATCAAGGTCGGCGGTTCGTCCTTGTACTCCGGTAGTTTATACGTCACCAAACATCTCATCTTACGGTCCTCGTCTGCGCATGCTCTCCTCAGCGCGGCCTTCACCAGTCCGTCAAACCGCCTGACCTCCTTTGACCCCTCTTTAGGGTCCGCACTATTTACCGTCGCCGGCGGAGTGATCTTCAAGAAGTGGAAACCCGGCACCTTTGCACACGCCTCCACAATTTTGCACACGTCCTCCTCGGTGAACTCGTTATCGTTCAGGTCCCATTCTTCCAAATATGGCAACTTTTCCAGCAGCTCCAGGACCGTCTGCGCATGCGCGCCGAGGTTGCACTCCGCCGTGCCCAGCCACTTCAGGTTCCCGGATGCCTGCAGGAGGAGCTGTGTGACGTCATCCAGGAGTCCGGTGAGGTCCGTTCCGGAGAGGTCCAGCTCCTCCAGCTGCCCGATGTGATGGGAGTTGGCCAGGAAGTACAGGTCGATCTGTGAAGGGAACACAAGACATTCGTTGGAATTTGCCCCCCAAAAAAGAAGAAAAGTGCTCAAAAGATCAAAAGTATGCCTGACGAAGGTTAGAGTAAGCAATGAAATACAGGTCGACCTGTAGGGGAGACGAAAAAAACTGTCAGGATTTGCCAAAGATAACAAAAGTTTTCAACAGTCTGTTTGAGGAAGGTTATTAGAGCCCTGTAAGTCTATGAATATGCGTAGATCTGAGCGACGGAAAATGTCAAGGGAAACACTTTTCCAACGGCCAACATACGACTCAAAGTACGATTTGGTTGATGCTTTTCCTATCCTTACCCCAGATTTTCTGAATATCTTACTTTTCAAGCAAGTAGTTTTGCAACCAATACACGTCAAAACCACATGGCTTAACATAGTAACAAGACTACAGTAGTACACAGCACTTAGCCCCTACCAGGCTCCGTGGATCGGTAGAGTCATTATCCTCACTTCGTGGTGAGGAAACGTACTCTTCTGGCCGGCTAACTCCCCTAGCGTACTACAGATTCTATTTGTCCAATTTCTACAATTAGACCACCGATCCACGAAGCCTGGTAGAGTCTACACAGGACTTGCGATTTAAATAGCGGTACCTGGCTGACGCCGCACTGCGCGATGTTGAGGTACTGCAGCGGGGAGGCGGTGCCCAGCAGCTCGGCGAACCAGCCGGTCAGCGGGTTCCTCCGCACGTCCAGCCGCCGCAGGTTCGGCATGGATGACACCAGCGTCTGGAGGAAACAGGCATAAACTTTTATCAAAAAGGTTCAATAAAGGTCTTCTTTAATAACGTCATGGAGGACACAAGCGTCTACAAGGAACCGGCACAGAATTATCAATCACAAGTTTATCATAAATAGAGTTGAATTGCAAGTAAAATAATTAATTCAGTATGAGAAAATAATGCGAGACAATCGGGTACTTCAGTATTTCAACTACTAACTCACTGCCTAAGTTTGGCTTGAAATCTAAATTAGCTGGGTTTGGCGCCACGCTTGAAGTGATGGAAGACGAAAACACTTTTTTTATAGCACATAATGATTATCATATGATCATAAAGGTATAAAACTTGGGATTTAGCTGTTTATTACTTTTGCCTGGGAGGGTTTGGTTCCCCAATGTTTCTGATTAAGATATTTTCCTTTTATTCAGTGCCACATCGTTACGGGCAAACATACAGCGTTCATACTTCAGTAGACTGTGAAAGAAGCGTCTGTAGGAATCGACTGCAGATTTTGCCACGTACGCAAGGAGGCGTAGCTAACACACCTGTAAATATTCCGGGGACGTTCCCTCGGGAAGACATCCAGCCAAGGTCAGGGAGGTCAAGTTCTTCAGCTTGACGATGTCCTTGAACTTTTCCTCAAGGTCAGCCTCGTTCTCGTACACTTCGAAGCCTGTTGTGACCTTGTTCACGAAGTAAAGAATGACAATGGTAAAAGGTTAGCTGATAGATACACAACGCTTTGTGAATCTAGGCAGCGCTGAATCAGCTTCCTAGAAACTCCTCTCTATTCGAACCGAGCGGAGTTTTAGGGCGCTGGTTGGAAAAATTAACCTGGATTCCAGACCACCAGTCCGATTTCAATCATATCTATTGTTACGATCAGGGTCGGTCTGACTTTAGTTGGCCTGGGTAGGCCCTGGAAACACCCTGGCATCCAGGATAGGTTGGAATCTACGTAGTTTCAAATTTTGAAAGTCGTAAAATGAAAGAAGATACATAGGTACAGTTTAAAATGCATACGCTCAGTAAAAACTATTAAAGTTTAACAGAAATGCGATTGATTTTGTATGATTTTCTAACGATTTTTCCTCGTGACTAGAATGAGACATTTTTCATGTAATAATTCAGTCGGAAAGTCAGTTAAAACGTCTTCAAAAAGTGCGATTTTGGTGGCATCTGACAGCGAATGGAAATGAGTTTGACACTAAAGAAGAAAACCAGAAGCGGAAAGTCCGGTGTAGATACCTCCGGGTCCAGAGTGTTAATGAGTTCTCCCACGAACTTGTAACAGCGGTGAGCCCGATGCACCACCGCCGAGCTGGCGTGCAGCCGCATACGGGCCGCCCCGCCCCGCCCGCCCGCCAGAGCCTTGGTCAGCTTCTCGCTGTTACTGTACCCCCACTTCAGCCACACGTTCATGTACACGTCAAGCGTGCCTGAGGAAAGAAAGGCGTTTATTTGTTGTTGTTTTTCATTTGTTTGTTTGTATGACAAAGTCTATGTGAGTAACCAACTTCATGCCACGAATCTAGTATGGGAGTGACGTCAGTTTTATGCCTCTCATGTTATACATAACTACACGGAAGGTAAACCGCCGTAAATAATTTCATCAGGTTGGTAGATCAATTGAACAAAGTCTTCTTCGTTACACAACCTTCTATTAATTCTTCCGTCGACGTTTCGGCGACTATCTGTCACCTTCATCAGTACAAAATGAACCATACTAACGTTATCGGTGCGATATGAACTATACAGTCGGTGCAATCCGAAGGGAAACTGTTTTTTGCTCCGTCTCTTTTTCTTGTTCTCCAAACTAGTGAGGTCAGTGACATGGACCAGGCGGCCGCCACCCTTGTGGTAATTGGTAGTAGTAAAGTAACGGACACCCCGTGGAGTTCGATCTCATAATGTAGCAAGTAGCAGGACAGAACTCGAGGGGCTGGTCACCATAATATGAATGTGCTTGAGTAAGAATAAACATAGCAATAGCAATATGTTTTTGCTAAATTTGTACTGTTATTAGGAAACTTCGCTCCCTTGCATTTGATTCAGCGACGCTAGATGGCGCTTCAACACTAACAATACAAAACATGTACTAACCTTCCATCTTGGAATCTTGGCTTTCAGCCCCCAGAGCGGCTGTAGCGAAATCGTTCGTCATGTCTTTATCTGGACGCAAAAAAAACACAAAGGGGAATAAAAATCCCTAATAAATCGCACACAAGAGTTTGATCATGATGAGCTAGTTAGCACGCCACTGTATGTAAACAAATCTTTGAACTACTAGTATTCAACTTCAATTTTCAATGGCAAGGAAAAGCTTTCCGGAACATTTTTGTAGAAGTAATCTGCTAGAGGACTAAACATGAAATTTCGTACATGACAGCCTAAAATGGAGAAATAAAAAATTGATAAAATCCATGCACTTTTTGAGATGTTTTTGTTTTTTCAGTTTTCGAATTCATACCTGGCAAGACATTCTGCATACAAACTGCTTGGAACCCAGAGTTGGTCTTCGTTGTCAGACCTTCAACAACTGCCTTCGTCACGTCACGTGACCACGACACCACCGGGTTGCTATATTCGATTGGCCGCTTGGGGAACACCTCGACCTCCTCCGATTGGTCCTTGCCCACGTGACCGTTCTGCAGCGGGCTGATCCCTGATTGGCCGTAGACGTTCCGGAAGTCGAGCACCTTGTGCGGCCATGTTGAAACCATGTCCTTGACCTTGTCCACATCTGCGGAAAGCAGCGCCCCTCTGGAGTTCAAAGGAAAAGAAATACGGGTTACGTCGATGAAGGTCAGAAGGCAGTGTCACTGACGAAAGATAAGGGATGTAATCTGAAACGTCTGAACGTTTCCAAAATCATATCCAGATGCTTGAGTAATTGCTATTTGACGTAAATACGGATTACATCGACATTTTGCGTGTTATTGTGTTACGGTGTAGTTTCAACCAGGTACCAGCTAATATTCATGAAAATCTAGTGAACCCTTCTGTTTGAAATGCGTCTCCAACAAAAACACTCCTGCAGTGCCAAAACAAACCGTGTAGGGGGCCTAAACCAACACCACATTTTCCCGAATCCAAAGACTGTCATTAGAAACATCACGTCCAAAGGAAGAAACAAAATCCCGAATTTCTATTGCAGTGCTAAAGAAAGCTCTCAGCGGTACCAAATCAAAAGTAATCTTCATTATATCAAAGACTAAAGGACGGTTACCACAAATTACAATCCATCCACAGCGTTTTGGGGTTTGAAGTTCAAACACAAACTTAAAATTGTTTTTACGGTCAAATTGTACAAATATTCGATGACGTAACGCTCTCGTAATCAGAGACTGTATCTTGTCTGGCGGAATCGGCAGGCATTCCTTCTTAAACACACCTGTCTCCTGCCCTGCTTCTTAATGTGACCTCAAGGGCAAAGCACGCGTGACCTCTAAACATCCACAACAATCGGGGTCACATTACAAGCTGTCATTTCTATCGTAGAGTCAGAGTTTTGACAACTATGACACCGGTAAATTAGCAGCGCCGAAACAGCTGGTTCGGGGATAATTCCAGTAATTACTCCTTTAGGACATATCCGCCGTTATACGGCTTCTGGGAAATACTAATAGTACCTGATGCTGTAGTAGGTCATTCCATTCGTGCGGTTCTTTTAGCCGCAAGATTTCTAACAAGTACGACAAACCCGACTTAGTCAGTATCTAGAATGATCTACATCAAATTGTCCGTGATAGGATAGCTGAATAAGTGAATTGTGTTCGACACATGTCCTCAATTTGCAGCGTGACGTGGCCATTATTAATAATTGTCAAGGCTGATCAGAAGTACGTTTTTAACGTTTTACAATTGGCTGACAGTTTACATGGAGGGTGTTTGCCTCAGGGCCGAGCATGGGAAGACCTCACCGTTGCCACCAGTGTTAGAGTTAACTGTCAGAAGCCTTGTTTGTTTTGGTAATACCACAATATCCTTTCACCAGTGACTGGTTTTAAAGGCATAGATACGTACCTCAAAAGGTTCAAGGCCTGTTTGTTTGTCCTTGTTTGTTTTTTAAAGATTATTCAATCTCTACAACTGGGTAAGATACGGAGATTACTTCAGAACGTTTCGAGTGACATTCAGCGCCCTTCTTCATCGTCCCTAGCATGAACTAGCACCCTGCGTAACCTTCAACTGTTTTACCGTCCAATTAAACAAATATTTTTTCTCCTAGCTCATTCTAGTGACGCTGAAGAAGAGTAACGGATGTCACTGGAAACGTCCAGAAGTAATATCCGACACTTATCCAGTAGTAGAGATTGAATGAATATCGGTCTTAGGCACTGTTTACTTTTATCAAACTGTTTTTGTTTTTCTTTGATTATGTGCTTTGTTACGCATCATGTCTTTAATGTACCAAGACTGTACCATCCTTACGACAGCATTTGTGACCCCCAGACGCACATTTTTTCTCTGACCATGGGCGATAGTTTTACCCGTACTCTTGCACTAGAACTGTAGTCTTTATTAGCCTGGGTACCATCCGGAAAGTAGTTCGCTCCGGCGTTTATTATACACTGTATACAGTCGCTTCCTGCTCTGACAACAATCTTTATTGACACGACAAAAGTACAGCGACTTTCGTAAGGTCTACATGTATAACAACTACTTACAGTACAACTAAACACATATATATGGATATCTATAGGTATGGATACATCAACATAAAGGGTCTAGCATGTCATTTACACTATTGGTTCTACGGTATAAGCAATCGTGGATATATTTGCCTACTTGTACACAATGTGGATTATCGCCTCCCAGAATGTACTTGAATTTATCTATCGAACAGAGAGTAGCAAAGTCTTTAGAGCAAGTGGAAAGTAATGTGAACAGCTCTGTGCGTTTATCATCATATCGAGAACAATCCATAACAAAGTGACGTTCGTCTTCGATCTCATTTGGGCAGAATGGACAAAACCTCTGGTCACGGGGAATCAAAGTTTAGAATATCTTCCGGCTTCTATATTCAGTTTGTGACTACAGATTCTTATCTTTGTAATTGCTCTACGAAGTTCGACATTTATCATACACTGTATACAGTCGCTTCTCGCTCTGGCATTCATTATACACTGTATATATATGAATTGTAGTCTTTAGTGGATGACATCCACGGAATCCCCCTGGAGCTGCCTGACAACTCGGATTGCTATTGTGGCCCGCCCCGCCCACCTGCCTTCTCGCTGCTTACCCCAGAACAATGTAGTGGCACCGCTCCGGGGCAGGACGGCGGTTCTCACGATCAGGGCCCATAGACTCGGGAATAGGCTCCGGTATACTAACAGGACTTAGCCCCTCTTCTTATTTAGCCTCTCTTCTTATTTAACCCCTCTTCTTATTTAGCCCCTCTTCTTATTTAGCCTCTCTTCTTATTTAGCCCCTCTTCTTATTTAGCCTCTCTTCTTATTTAACCCCTCTTCTTATTTAGCCCCTCTTCTTATTTAGCCCCTCTTCTTATTTAACCCCTCTTCTTATTTAACCCCTCTTCTTATTTAGCCCCTCTTCTTATTTAACCCCTCTTCTTATTTAACCCCTCTTCTTATTTAGCCCCTCTTCTTATTTAACCCCTCTACTTCTTTAACCCCTCTTCTTATTTAGCCCTCTTCTTATTTAGCCCCTCTTCTTATTTAGCCCCTCTTCTTATTTAACCCCTCTTCTTCTTTAACCCCTCTCCTTCTCTAGCTCCTCTCTCTCTTTAGCCCCCTGTCCTTCTCTAGCCCCCTCTCTTTCTCTAGCCCCCCTCTTCCTAGCCCCCCTCTCTCTCTCTCACTCTCTCACTCTCTCTCTCTCTCCCTATCCGTATCCCTCTCACGCTCACTCCCTCACACACATAGTAATAAAGTAAAAAAAAACAAGCTGGAATATCTATTGAAGATATCTATTGAAGATATCTATTGAAGATGAACAATATGAGAACTAAAAGCTGCCCGTGGTGGAGCCTGTTGTGGAGGCTACAGCATTGCGGCGTGCAGGCCCGTGGTGGAGCCTGTTGTGGAGGCTACAGCATTGCGGCGTGCAGGCCCGTGGTGGAGCCTGTTGTGGAGGCTACAGCATTGCGGCGTGCAGGCCCGTGGTGGAGCCTGTTGTGGAGGCTACAGCATTGCGGCGTGCAGGCCCGTGGTGGAGCCTGTTGTGGAGGCTACAGCATTGCGGCGTGCAGGCCCGTGGCGGAGCCTGTTGTGGAGGCTACAGCATTGCGGCGTGCAGGCCCGTGGTGGAGCCTGTTGTGGAGGCTACAGCATTGCGGCACGCAGGCCCGTGGTGGAGCCTGTTGTGGAGGCTACAGCATTGCGGCGTGCAGGCCCGTGGTGGAGCCTGTTGTGGAGGCTACAGCATTGCGGCGTGCAGGCCCGTGGTGGAGCCTGTTGTGGAGGCTACAGCATTGCGGCGTGCAGGCCCGTGGTGGAGCCTGTTGTGGAGGCTACAGCATTGCGGCGTGCAGGCCCGTGGCGGAGCCTGTTGTGGAGGCTACAGCATTGCGGCGTGCAGGCCCGTGGTGGAGCCTGTTGTGGAGGCTACAGCATTGCGGCGTGCAGGCCCGTGGCGGAGCCTGTTGTGGAGGCTACAGCATTGCGGCGTGCAGGCCCGTGGTGGAGCCTGTTGTGGAGGCTACAGCATTGCGGCGTGCAGGCCCGTGGTGGAGCCTGTTGTGGAGGCTACAGCATTGCGGCGTGCAGGCCCGTGGTGGAGCCTGTTGTGGAGGCTACAGCATTGCGGCGTGCAGGCCCGTGGTGGAGCCTGTTGTGGAGGCTACAGCATTGCGGCACGCAGGCCCGTGGTGGAGCCTGTTGTGGAGGCTACAGCATTGCGGCGTGCAGGCCCGTGGTGGAGCCTGTTGTGGAGGCTACAGCATTGCGGCGTGCAGGCCCGTGGCGGAGCCTGTTGTGGAGGCTACAGCATTGCGGCGTGCAGGCCCGTGCGATCCCGTGTGACAGCCTGAACTCTGAGCCGACTGGCATTTTTTAAATACCTCATTAACAAATACCGTGAAGGTCAACCGAGTTCAATTTACCAACGGACTGAGTCTGGCGATGGAAACATAGTAGAAGCAAGGTAATGGTAGAACCCCCCCCCCCCCCCCCCCTTTGCGCAGATTGCGCACAGTGCCACAGACACACGCACACACATCCATACTGACACACATACAAGAATACAAGCACAAACAGAGAGGGGGGCACAATGTATAAACACACAGGCACAAAACTGTGCACACAAAGGCTAAGTGTGAAGACAGACAGATTCTTGTGACTTGTAACCGTCCATCCAAGGCCAACTATGAACTTCGTATTCACAATGGACGGACGGCTGTCACTGAAACCGGTGCAAGTCAGACGAACGAAAACAATCCCCGCTCTTCTGCTTGTAGACAAGGTGGGGACCACCTGAGAAGTGGACTAAGGAGCGTCTCCCGACAGAGGTTACCCAAGGTCAGCATTGTTCACATTTCTGCCAGCGCCGCGGAGACGGGACGGATCCTGGGTTGTCTCCGTCTGACGGCTGACTGACGCCTCGCGACGCTGCGGAACACATTCGGGGCTGTTTACGTGTCGTGCGAGCGTTTGGATGGCACGAGAAGACGTTTCTAACAACTTCTAATGCGGTTTGTATGTCGTGTGACGGTGTTAAACCTGAGTTCAGTTCTAGGCTTGAGTAGCTACGAAGGACGTTTATAAACACACGGAAACTTCGCTAGTATTTTCTATTTAAAAAAAAAAAAAGTTTCTATTTTTTCTTCGTGAAATGCGACGTTCTGCGTCAATGGCCCAAAAGAAAACACAGTCAAGCATTTCTGGCATTTTGGACAAGGAAGAGCAAACGGCATATGTTCGGCGTCTTTGACGACGGCGCCTTGACATATTTGGGCTTGTTTAGTGCTGGCTAGTTTGTCATGTATGTGTAAGTGGGTAGTAACAGGGCATCGATGGTAAGTTCCCGACATGTGTTCTTGGCGGCTTCGGTCACGGCTAAGTTTTCGACTTGACTGACAACAGCTAACGTTACTAAGTCTTGGTTTGTGTTATGGGGCTACTTTGTGGTATGGAATATGTTGTTTGGAATATGACCCGGAAACGATGAACTTGACAGTGAGAAGCTGGGGTCATTTTAGGTCCCTTCCGGAACTCTTCACCTATACTAGTAGTATAGTATTTTCTTTTCTTTTCTATTCAATTCTATTCTATTTTAGCTCCATTTCAGTTCTATTCAATTTTGTTTTATTCAACATTCCTTAGTTTATCCATTTCATCATGTCAGGTGTTTTCGAAACTTGTTTTGACTGGGAAGGCGGAGCACCACATGCACGGCATCATCATACCAGGACGTGCTGTTATAGACCCCGCCCGGCCCTGTTTGTGTGTTTCCCGAATGTTTGTGTGGGATTAGCGGACGTGCCGAACACGTTTGGCGCGGCTCGGGAAACACGGAAGCATTTCTGAGCCGTACCAAATGGTCTAGCCGGGTAACCATTCTCCGCCGGTCCACTAGCCGGGTAACCATTCTCCGCCGGTCCACTAGCCGGGTAACCATTCTCCGCCGGTCCACTAGCCGGGTAACCATTCTCCGCCGGTCCACTAGCCGGGTAACCATTCTCCGCAGGTCCACTAGCCGGGTAACCATTCTCCGCAGGTCCACTAGCCGGGTAACCATTCTCCGCCGGTCCACTAGCCGGGTAACCATTCTCCGCCGGTCCACTAGCCGGGTAACCATTCTCCGCAGGTCCACTAGCCGGGTAACCATTCTCCGCCGGTCCACTAGCCGGGTAACCATTCTCCGCAGGTCCACTTGCCGGGTAACCATTCTCCGCCGGTCCACTAGCCGGGTAACCATTCTCTACCTGTCCCCATAGGGGTGTTTTACCTGCTAGTTCCGCTATTCTAAGCACAGGACTCAAGAGATAACAGTGAGTTACTGAAGTAACTGGATGGATTAAGGAACGGTCAGACGTTTTCATGTAGCATCTACTGCCTTTTGTCAATGACACCTAGCAAGATCTGATGATCTTCGACGTTTCAAATAGTGACTAACTGGATCTCGCGTATCTTCTTACCTAAATGTCTCGCCCAAGTACTGGACTATTTCTGGCAGCTAATCTTTTCCAGCTGGCCTTTAGAGTTACCAACGTTAACCAACCAACCCCGTTAATCTTCCCCGACAACGAAGAGATAGCGCCGAACTCACGACGGCATGGTTAACAGGTAGTCTGTGTAACGCAAACTCCGCTGTTCAGGGCTGTAACTCCCCGCGGGGCTCGACGGATGTTGGGCCGGCTGCTATAAGCGAGATTTAATCAGTCTAGGTCACCAGGTACCAAGCGCCCGAGCTAAACACTAGTAGTGTCCAACGGTGGCTGTGGTGATGGGGCCAAGCTGGCCGGCCATTTGTCAGTTATTGGTCAGTAGGCCTCACACCATATCATATAAACATTTCATGTTTGCATTGATGACTGTACTTAAAACATCAGAATCTATTCCGTAAGAACTTTAAATTCCTACCCTGTGCCTGGACCAAACGTCCACATATCAAGGACGAATGTAATCCTCTTGCAAATACCGGAACACGATCATACCTTGCTTTAGATCTCTTCCCTCGGTCCCACACAATGAAAATAACTAATCACCCGAATTTCAAGCGTTCGCCTTGATTTTCTCCCTACTTAACATGCTTCAGGTAAACTCGAATTCCTATCATTTACATGAACCAACTTACAAATATCAAGGACGAAACTAAGCGCTATACAAATACCGGAGCACAATGGCGAGTTTAGACTCACGTTACAGCCCCCAATCCCACATAGCGGTAACAACTCGCCACACGAATTTCCAGCTTTCACGATGATCCAACTCCAACCTTTAGAGCACACTTCCCGAAGGTCAAGTCGAATCCCTCCTCTCTACTTTACACCTCAGACCCACCCACACCCCATACCTGAAGCCACCACAAATACCAGAACACAATCAGGACTTGACTCCGGTTTATACCTTCCATCCTACAGATGTACAAATTACTCATTACACAAGTCTTCAGCTTTCAAAGACGACCTTCGCGAATCTTTATGATTATCCCTGCCTTACACCTGTAGTCTGTAATCTACAGCCACAGACAAAGGTGTCCTGTACACTTCAGAGGCAGCCCGACTGATGAGACTTATACAGCCACACCGCCTGGATCTCACAGCTTACCGCCCCGCCTGGAGTAAGCGCCTGGGATGTGCCTTACCATCGATGTGCTGCTCAACTATTGTCTACTAATCCGCTATAAGGATCAACACAGATCTGTCTGTTTGTATTGTATACCCGGTAAACCACCTCATGGCATAACACACCAGGTTCGTACTGAACAGTACTTAACCTAACGAATTTTCATCTGAGTGAAGTGAGCTCAGGAAAGTCGTGCAAATTGCATTTCCTAAGGGTACAACATCAACGTGGCATGTCAGGGCTTCGAACCCAGGGCTGTAGGGTCTGGACTTGGACCCAAGTTTGGTTCTAGTTGAAAGTCCTTCTGTTCATACATTACATTATGGAGAATGATTCAGCTTGTTGCAAAAATTACATCACCGGCATCACCAGCCTAGATTCCAGACCCCAGCCCGATCACAATCATGTTCATGTTTATCACTATCAGGAGCCAACTAAGTTGGCCTGTGTAGGCTCTGGAAACGGTCTGACATTCATCGCATCGCTTTGGCCAACGGGGTAAGTCTATCCACCACTCATCACCATATCGTTCCGTGCCAGTACTGCAGCCATACCAAGGCCTTCTCATTTATAGCTTCGCATTATCCACCACTGAGCAACACTAAAGTCGATCAACCACTGCCGCTCACAGGTCAATACATGACATTTCTGCTACATATCATTATAGACAAGGCTTTAATGAAACTCTGTTCCACATAGAAACAGTGGACTTGGAAATCTTTGACTATTATTTGCCTGGTCTCTGCCATAATAACTGGTCTCAGAGCAGGTGGAAAAAAGTGTCGAGTTCGTCCCTTTTGTGTCGGAACTAAAGTTGAATCCGTCCCCATAATAGGCTCACTTTACACAGTCCGTATCTACACAGAGATTTGTACACACACAATACCTCAGTCATCCCCTAACCGGTCCGACCTGTGCTTTACCCGGCCAGTGTTCTCCCGCAGATCAGAGGGAAGATGGCGGATCAGAAGATGGCGGACAGAGATACGGTGGCGACAAGCTGCCACAGGGCCCTAATAAAGATGCCGTCATATTCGTCATCAAGGATTTTAGTACAATTGCACTCCCCGTTTGCCAGCACATTTTGTGCAACTATCCGGATGGTGCAACAAAGCGAAGTTATTCAGCTGGACTGGCGGGACCGCATCACTCCGGTATTTTGGGATTTCGTGCAATCAACAGAAGTGTGCGGTAATCCGTTGTGCAATTAACTGGCTTCTACTGTATTGTGGTGCCAAGTAAGAGACTGCAATCCGACAACCTGCCACAGGGCCCTCATAAAGGCGCCGTCATATTCGTCACATATGATTTTAGTACAGTAGAAGCCGTTTAATTGCACTCCCCGTTTGCCAGCACATTTGTGCAATTATCCGGATGGTGCAACACAGCGAAGTTATTTAGCTGGACTACATCACTACGGTACTTTGGGATTTCGTGCAATCAACAGAAGTGTGCGGTAATCCGTTGTGCAATTAACTTAGTCTCTACCAGGCTCCGGATCGCTGGAAAATTCGTAGAAATGGAACAAATCAGAAGAGTAAGCCGACCAGAGGAATATAACCGGCCAGGGAACAGCACGCGATGGCGAGCTGTTCCCAGGCCGGTTATATTCCTCTCTATTTGTTCCATTTCTACGATTTTCCAGCGATCCGGAGTCTGGTAGAGACTACAATTAACTGGCTTCTACTGTATTGTGGTGCCAAGGAAGAGAGTACAATCCGTCGGAAACACATATTCTGCTGGTAGAATACAGGTAGGAGTCAGTAGATTTAAAGATATTCTCTTAAAGAGAAACTTTTAAACTTTGATCCATGTCACTTTGGATCAATGAATTGACTTGAAACCGAATCCTACGATCCCCGTACCTCCGTAGGAAGGCCTGGTGGAGGCCGGAGGGTAAACATGTACCAAAGCGTGGACTGACCCCCCTGGCCAATGTTCTCAATTTTTGCCGAAATCTACGATCCCCGTACCTCGCAGAAGGCCCGGCGGAGGCTAAGGAATGCTGTTACTCTGCCGCCGAATCGCGGAGGACGTATACTCGAATTAACAGGTTTATTGCGCAGGAAATCTAACTAAGTCCTGACTAAGTCCGCTTTTGTTCAACTGATGACATGTTTGCACACAAAAAAGCTCAATGATTATCTCTCTAATGAACAAAACTGGGGCGATTTTCCTCTAATTGCGCCTAGCTTTTCTTCAAAGTTTTTCGTCAAGCGCGAAACGAAATGGTATAACAACACGTCTGGTGACTACAAGTGTTTTAACATAAACAAGAGCAGGTAGGAAATTAGCCTGTTCGGTACACCTCTTCCAAAACGAAGAGTGGAGTGGAGTAAGAGTGGATTATTAGTGACTCATTATGAACTCAATAAAGTTTCTTTTCTTAATATCATGTCAAACGCCTGGAGAGTGTTATGCCGAAGTTGAAGCTGAATGATTGATCTTGACTATACCTACACTTGCATGTGAATAAAGGCTCTCTAACGTAAACAAGCACAGGCCCATTATCGGCCACGATACTCTTGGTTTCCCACGGAGGGGACTATTCAGGGCTGACCTGGAGTGACCCCTGCATCAGCCGGGATTTCCCGCGCTTTCTAATCAGACGACATGAAACTCGCCCGGTGTTTTCCCGCGCTTTCTCATCAGACGACGTGAAACCCGCCCAGTGTCATCACACGGATATTCCGGGAGCTTATACGGATTGCTCTAATCTCCAAGCAGATCCTACGGTAGCCTAAGATAGTATCAAAAGTTGTCAGAGGGGTGAAGCCGGTCTAGGAGTGTGTTTGGCTCCGGTAGTTCCAGGCAGCTTTTGATACTGTCGTAGGATCTGCTTGGAGATTAGGAACGCTCGGCTTTTCACTAGTCTGTGTGATAGTCTCCAAGCAGACCCTACGGTGCCTTAGAAATAGTATCAAAGCTGGCAAGGGACTTAGTATAGCTCCTGTGCCCGTTTGACTCCCTTTGGCCGGTTATCTCCCTTTGGCCGGCTATACTCCTTTGCCAGCTTTGATACTATCTCTTTAGGCACCGTAGGGTCTGCTTGGAGACTAATAAAGCGCGTCTTCTAAAGCCCCAGCCATACTTTGCTCCCGATCACTCCCCAACCTAGGTCGCCGGTGTCTGGAACCAGTCATATTCACTTGCTCTTCTTCTCACCTAAACAGACTACATGTATGACTATGACTTTACCAAACTTGATGTTTCAGAATGTAAAGTCGGTTGGCGCACACGACTTTTACAGAAAAGTAGGCAACCTTGAGGTCGCCAACCAATTCCCAACTACTACAGATGACTTTGCTCACGACTAATATACTAATAGTAGTCTGGAGACTATCGTGACACCATGGGCCTGGATAAAAAGCCCTGAGAAATGTCATGACATCTAACTAGTTCCACTCCTTTCTCCCTAGTCACCATGTACATTGTGACGAATCAAAGTCACTCTCTACCCGACTGACTACGCTGGCTATTATAGGGAGAATAACTTGCCAGGGGAGTTTTGCTACCAGAGGAGTTGGTCGGCCGCGCAGGGTAACATGAACCTAAGCGTGGACTTACTCCCCTGGCCAATTTCTCGATTTTTTTTGCCGAATTCTACGATCTCCGAACCCCCGTAGGAAGGCCTGGTGGAAGGTAAATCAAAGTCAGGAAAGTCAGATGTACCCTATTCACATTGACCTGTACTTAGCTTGTTAGAAAGCAAAAACGTACAATTATGAATAAAGGTCTTCATTCATTCATATCCTGCTTGGATGCAATCAAATGATCCCAGGCTACTCCCGGCCCAGTGCCGATTACTTGGGAGCGCTTGGTTAGGGGGTGGTCGGAAGAACAGTCGTGGGAATGTCCTGAGTGTGTGATTCAGTAATGCGTGACCTTAGCGTAATGATAACGTGTACAAACTGCACGTGTGAAGAACACAGTCGGATATCCTGGGAACTTCGGCACCTCTAGTGACGTATTTGCTCTGTGATCATGGCGGCCATAATCCACTTAATACCCAATTACAGGCGTTTGACTCACACAAATTATTAACGTAATCATACAGGCAGTACGCTAGTGACGAATGACAGCGGAAGCTTTCTGACCGTTTGCAAAACGTAACGTTACCCAGTTGATGGAGCATTTTTTGTACTGTAATAAAGCAAAATCCAACCAAACACTGTAAACGAACCAACCATTCTCTGTTGATGTGTAAACTATGACAATAAACCAAGTTCTAAAGCCAGTATAACCTCGACAGGCCTGATCAAGGCTAAGTATGTATCGACTCGACTGCAATGTTGAACAAAGCCCTGTTGTCTCCAGCTACGGTACTAACTAGTGTGGTGTTTGTCGGCCCTAGTAAAGATGTTGCTTAACGTTGCTTCTGACAAATTAAACAAATATAGGCTTAACATTATCAAAATATCCATATTGTTACTAGCTCTAAAACACAAACTTAAAATAGATGATTTCGAAGATGATTATTAAAAACAGCACGCACTTTTCTCACAGGATTATCCGCCGTATTTGGTCAATTACATGTACTAGCATCTCTCCGGTAGCCCAAGAAGCCTGTTATAGACTATAACGACGTCAGGACAAAAACGCCTCAAAATCACATGCCAGAACATGGCACTGGAATAACGTATATACTGAACTATTTACGTTCTAGTCTGACGCACACGCACACAACAACAGTGGTCTGTCGCTCCAGGCAGTCTAAGACAATGGGGCCTCACCTGTGGTCTCACCTGGGCGTACCTGTGCACAGGTAATCACAGAGTACATACCTTCGGTGTTTGTCACGGCAAACTGCACTTCCGGTGTGAACAGCGTTTGGGCGGGAATTACGGAAACACTAAATCATGCGGAGTTTCCGTCAGACGCCAAATGGTGCGTGTGTGTGCGGGGTAAACAATGGGCATGGGACTCTCCAAGCAGAGGTTGGGGTGAAACATGTGAGGCTTTCTGGCTTTTGGAAAAGCCGGCTTGTCTGAAAACGTTACGATATCTTATCCTAACATCTGTTTGGAGACCAACTTTATCTGTATCTAGCTCTCTCGCTCTCTCTAGCTGTCTCTCTAGCTCTCTCCCTCTCTCTCTAGCTGTCTCTTTCTCTCTCTCTAGCTTTCGCCCTCTCTAACTCTCTCTAGTTCCCCCTCTCTAGCTTTCTCACTCACACTGTCTAGCGAGCACGGACACACACACACACACACACACACGCACACACACACACACACACACATACAGTCATACATAACCACAAATACATAATTCTACTGAAATAAAGATATTTCAACAAAAACGTTATTCTAAACATGAAAACCGACAACGTTAGAATCCGGCCCTACCTAAGCGCCATCTCATCCCCGTTCATCTTCTCGAGCGGGCGCCTCCTGTCCAGCCTGTCTGCGTACCCGGGCGCGCGGAACCCCCACTGCAGCGTCGCCACCTTGCCGTACGCCGCCGAGTTCAGCTCCAGCGTCCCGTCCTCGGGAAGCAGCGTCGCACGGGCGCGGCCCGTCACTGACGTCGCGACGTCGCCGTTCCTGCTCCGGCGGCGCGTTGGCACGTCCAGGTCGGCGTCGGCGGCGTCTCTGTCCCGACGTCGGTACCGCGGCCGCGCCAGCTCGGCGTCGACGTCGTCTATTTCCGCCGCTATCCTGCTGCGTCGTCGCGTCGGCGCTCCGTTTTCGCCGTTATCGTCGACGTCAGCTACTCTGCTGCGGCGTCGCGTCGGCGCTCCGTTAGCGTCGTTTTTCTCGACGTCGACGTCAGCTATTCTGCTGCGACGTCGCGTCGGAGCGTCTTTCTCGCTGGATTTATCTGCGTCACCTACATCTGCGGCAATCCTACTTCGACGTCGCGTCGACGTGCCGTCCTCGTTGCTTTTCTCTACGTCGACGTTGGTTATCTCACCCCGGCGTTGCGTCGATGTTCCGTTTTCAGCGCTTTTTTCTTCTTCGTCTGTTTCAGCGGCCAACTTGCTTTGAGGTCGCGTCAAAGAGTCATTTTTGCCGATATTTTCCAGGGCAACATCTGCTTGGCGCCGACGCTGCGCGGCTGTTTCCTTTTGGACCAGTTTTTCTGAGTTGACGTCAACGCCGTTGGTATCATCGGTCCTTGGTGCTGTCCTGTTCTCGCCGCTCGTCTCTGCTTCGACGGTTTTGCGGGGGGTAACGTTGTTCTGACGCTGCGTTGACGTCGACGTTCCATTTAGTCCAATGTTCTTTTCGTCTCCGTCAGCTATGCGTCGACTTTGCGTGGACGATTTTGTTTGCACCGATTCCCGGACGTCTACGCCGTTAGTAGTATCATCCTTACTTACCGGCGTCGCAGCGTCAACGTCCCTGTGGGGGTTAACTCTGTTCCGACGTGGCGCTGGCGTAGGCGTCACCCTCTCAGCGACGTTTTCTACGCCAACGTTAGTCCTACTCGGATCTTCATCTGACGTTCCGTTCTCGCTGATGTGCAGCTCGTAAGAGTTGACGTCCGGTGCGTCATGACGTCCCACTCGCCGCCGCCGTGACGTCGACGTTCTGATTTCTCGGCTCACCTGTACGGCAGGGACGTCATCAGCGAGCTGACCTCTGCTTGACGTACCTGTCCGCGGGACAGTTTCGCTCTCTTCCTCTGAGACAACCTCGTCTACAAACACAACCTCTGCCGTCAGGCTCCCCCCGCCTCCCATCTCTGAGGAGTTCTCAGGTTCCGTGTCCGCCATCTTGTTTCTGTCCTCAATCACACTCAACACAGTCTCGTCTGTAAACTTTTCTGTGGCAACTTTGGGCGTCGAGATAGAACGCGTCTCCGAATGTTTCCGCTCCTCGGAGACTCCGTTCACGAGTCTTCTGAGGGGTTTTGACGTCTTCGACGTTTCTACATCTTCCGTCGGTGCTGAAGACGGCGTCGCCTTTCTCAAGACGTTATCTCTGGGTGCTGTCTTGGGGGATTCTCGTTTTGGTGGCTCGGGCGCTCTGTCTGTTTTCTCCCTGATATTCGAACCGAGTCTGTCTTCCGTCGTCTTCTCGCGGGAAAACGGCGTGTTTTGATTGACAGTTCTGTGGGACGACAGCTTGTGCGTCTCCACCGCCGCGTTCTTATCATCTTCGTTTCGAGACGATCTTCCCGCCGTCTTCTCGGCTGTCTTTTCGCGGGAAAACGGCGTTTTTTGATTGACAGTTCTGCGGGACGACAGCTTACTCTTCTCCACCGCCGCGTTCTTATCATCTTCGTTTCGAGACGATCTTCCCGCCGTCTTCTCGGCTGTCTTTTCGCGGGAAAACGGCGTTTTTTGATTGACAGTTCTGCGGGACGACAGCTTACTCTTCTCCACCGCAGCGTTCTTATCATCTTCGTTGCGATAAGATCTTCCAGCCGTTTTCTCCTCCGTCTTCTCAGCCGTCTTCCCCTCCGTCTTATCTTGGAGTATCCAGCTGTCGGGTCGCTTCATACTCGAATCTTTCGCCCTCCGTCTTGGCGGCGGCGCCGGCTTGTTCTCCCCGTCCTCGGCGGCGCCCCGCTCGAACATGGCCCGCATGGCCGCGAACTTGTTCCCGCTGGCTCCCACGGCCACTTTCCCCTTACCAGACTCCTGCACGGCCGGGGTTTTCTGTGACCGCGCGCCGAACCGCTGGTGGTATCCTCTCCCAGCCTTCAACCCCACTGTAGGCTCACCCATCATCTCTCTGCTGTTGAACTTGCGACGGTCTGGAAACAAAAACAATGTTTGGTCAGGACCTGTCACCTTGGTGATAATGAAAAACAAACAACAACAGGTAAACAAAGTGTTTACCGATGCATTCGACTCGTCTCCACGGAGGAGTATGGCCAAAACTGAAGTTTTTACTGTCTTTTTAAGGAATGAACAAAAAAATCTTCTAGGATGAAAATAACTTGTGTGGGGAGGGGGGCGACCTCCGAATGACCCTGAATGACAGTTTATAGAGGGGGTGTTATGTAATGCTCTTATTGACAAGACAAAATCACAAGAGCTCTTGGTCACCTCTTCTCCATCTATATAAACAAGCCGTCAAACGTTATGTAAGTCTGAGAGTAACATCAACAAAGCAAGGGAGACTGTCATTGTTTACCCAAAAGTAGCATCGGGGTCAATTTTATCCTCAATCTTGCAAAACACATGATATATGATGGAAACATTGATCAAGAAATAGGCAAATGGACCCAGTTGTAGCCCATTGTACTCTCGAAGCAGAGGTTAGGCTCCGGCTGTTTTTTTAGTCGTTTTTATCGGGCTTTCTATTTTGTCATTTTTCTTGAAGTACGCCAGCCAAGGTGTTGTACAAAATAGAAAGCCCGATAAAAACGACTAAAAAAACGTTAAAAAAAAACAGCCGGAGACTAACCTCTGCTTGAAGAGTAGCCCATTGAAGCTATGCAAAATGTCCCAATTCTATCACATAGCTCATAACATCGACAATATATCAACACATAATACGGACAATTTAATGATTTAATCTATCGCGTTACAGTTGGAAAGTCTGTCTGTCCAGTTTTGCCCTGTGCATTTCCAGACCAACAAGAAGACCAGCTTTAGCCGATAACTGATGTCATGTACCTGATAAGTTATGTTATGTATCTGATAAGCGGTGTTGTGTATGTGATAAGCGATGTTGTGTATGTAACATGGCCGCGGCGGGACTTTGTTGTCGCCCCCATGACGGGTTAACATAACGCAGGCCTCACGGTGAGGATAGCATGCAGAAAATTGGTCCCAGCGCTCAGGTAATTACTAGTACCCAGTATGCTAACCTGGGTAACCAGTACATTAACATGGACACCTGGGCTTAACACAGGCGCTAGCCTCCAACAGGCTTCTCCGTGGGCCCCAGCGCTCCGGTAATCACCGAGTATGCTAACCTGACGACGGACTGAAGCCTACAACGGCCTTCTCCGCGGGCGTCATCTCATTGACATCGGGATGTAATTACTCAACCGCAAGGAGTGTGTGTCTGTGTGTGTCTGTGTGTCGCTCTGTGTGTGTGTCTGTGTGTGTGTCTGTGTGTGTGTGTATATGTGTGTGTGTGTGTGTGTCGCTCTCTGTGTGTGTGTGTGTCTCACTCTGTGTGTGTGTGTCCCTGTGTGTGTGTGTGTCCCTATCTGTGTCGCTCTGTGTGTATGTGTGTGTGTCTCGCTGTGTGTGTGTGTGTGTGTGTGTGTGTGTGTCCGTGTGTGTATGTGTGTATCTGTGTGCGTGCGTCCGTGTGTGTGTGTGTGTCCCTGTCTGTGTCGCTCTGTGTGTATGTGTGTGTGTGTGTCTCGCTGTGTGTGTGTGTGTGTGTGCGTGAATGTCCGTGTGTGTCTGTGTGTATCTATGTGCGTGCGTCCGTGTGTATGACACACACAAGACAAATCAAGATTATCAAATAAAGATGGCCCACCATCCCACTAAGACGTCTGCCAAGGAGGCTAACATTCAGCAGGTGATAGATAAGAAGTTTAATAAGACTTTATCAGACGGCACTGATAGGTACGGAGTTTAATAAGCCGTTATCAGTACAGATGACGTACCAGCGGTGTTTAACTGCGGAATGTGGCGACGCGGAGACAGACACTGGGCCAGTCTGGACAACCTGACAGCACAACCGCCACGGGGCATAAACTTACCCCGCGTCTTCCGAGCATTCAGACATTCCCCTAGTAGTGAGAGAGAGGGCATATTGGTACCCTCTGAGGTGGCAAATTCTCCTTGTTATTTTTGAGTAGTAGAAGGCTTGTGATACCGATTTTGATGTGATAGCCATTCTGGTTTGGTAGCTTTATACTGGATATCAGCTTTCAAACCTGTGACAATCCAAATGATTTCGTGTCTTAAACAAGAAGGAGGGGCAAAAAATCAAACATCAATATTTTTCAATAAAAATGTACAGGATGGTAGAACTTGCTAAGTAAGAGCATCAAAAAAGCATCAATTGATTTTCGATATCACGATTGAACACAAAATTATGACCATCTAAAATTGGATTTTTAAAGGCAAAGGGGACCAAAGTCGCGGAATAAGGAGTTTTGACACAACTTCTGTCCCCTTTGCTTAAGAGAATGCTTCCAATATTCTCTCCTTATTACTCCTCATTACCAACCTGTCAAGATCAATTCGTTCCTTAACTTTCACTTTTTACGAGAGACATCAATCTAAAACTTTCACTCTTTCTTTCTTTACGTTGCAGTTTGGTTGGTCTGGTTCGTGTCTTTTTTCTTTCCTTTCTTTTCTTCAACTCTGACCTCTGGGTGAATGACAGCCCGACAGGCGGTGATTATCTAGATTAATGCCCGGTGATTATCGAACCACGATTTGCGCATGCCTCGCTGGCCATGAAACGGGGTCGTGATGACGTAATTATACATCCGGGGACTTAATGACACCCTGGCTCGGACGGACGGAGGAGTTAAACTGTCATTTAGAACAATCACTGGGCAACAGTAAGGGAGTTATGGGGATGACATCTTCGTCCGATCTCGTGAAAATTGTTTTCTTCCGCCATGTTCACCTCGAGAGTTCTTGTAAGAAAAGAAATGAGTCCCGTACTTGAAGAAGTGACACTTGCATAGCCTCTACCGGGCTCCACAGGTCGCTGGAAAATAGTAGAAATTGGCCAAATAAGACAGAGAACACGCCTGGCCAGAGGAGTACAGTTTGCGACTTCCTCGACCAACTAAATCCTCTGGCGTGCTTTCTGGCTTACTTAGACAGCTGAAACTACCTTCCAGCGACCTGTTGAGCCTGATAGAGGCTAACACTTGCGTAGCAATAAGTGTACTTACAGGAGGCAACACCGATGAGTTAGCTTTGAGTGTAGCTGCAGAAGTGAAGGCGTTTTGCAAAGTGTAGAACTCACGTCACAAGTATGATAGCTACATAGTACTGACTATTCGTAGAATACAGCATCCTTGAGTGTAGTTGTGACACTAGGCTACAGAAGTAGCGTTGCTTTCTGCATTTCTAGACTAAACAGGACTAAAACACATGTTGGCTGTGATGCCATGTTGTGTCGCTTCAGTTCTCGCTTATGGTTTCTAGATTGAAGTCTAGAGGGTAGTATAGAATTTTTCATCAAGCAGTGACTACGTTATAAGAGTATAACAGACGTACCTCCAAAGATGGACTGATAGCTATCGGAAATTTGGAGGCACGTGAGTTTACCTTTAAAAAGTAGTCACTGCTTGATGAAAATTCTATTAACTGTGTAAATACGTGAATGATGATTCTCTTCAACGATAGAGGGCAATGTATTGTTGTTATTGTTGTTTTTACCCATCTTGTTTTCCTTTCGCCCTCAGACATGTAGCCTGTAGAGGATGTTATCGTTACAATTTCCTTGCTGAGGCCTTCTCCTTGTAGCGAGGTCAGTCCTACAGGAAACACAACTGCTACAAGGGCACGGCGGAAGCACGGAGCTGTTGGCCTTCCTTTGCCTTGGCCGCTAATTTATAAGGTTCTCCAATTTTACGTGAAGATAATGGGCAGGTTCAGCTATGAAAATAATAGAGAAACAGACATCCTGTGATCAGATACTGGTACAGCAAGGAAGTTTCAACCTCCTTGGGCACAGGAACCACAGACAGTCAACACACCGGGCTGGTTAACATCTCGAACAATGCAACTTTCCTTACATTTGACCTTAGTTCCTGGAACTTTGAACTTTGAGTGCAATGGAAACACCACCAACACCTCTACTACTATAGGAAGGCAATATCGATGACTTTCCTCGAAAGTTGGGGTCAAAATATAAGCATTCTTCTCTTTAGTTTTAGCAGAAAAGATTTCAGAGAACCAAGTAACGAACAGAGAGAAGAAAAATATCCCGGCGACCCTATTAGTACATGTAACTGGCGTCTATAAACAACTACTTGATTCTATTAATACAAACACATCTCAAGCTACATATTCAACATAACTAAGAAACGAGAAGAAGCCGAACAAATGTATTAGAATAGTTTTAGAATTTATGTTTTAGATTAGTCTTAGAAACCATGTTTACTGCATTACTACCCTTTGTATCTATATGCCTGTACTTAGCCCGATAGGGCATGAATGTGCAATAAAGGCTATTACATTAATCTACTTGTGTGTAATCTTGGATCGGAAGTGTTTTCATTGTGACATCAGGTCTGGGAACCGTGAGACCAGAGAGGCGCGATGTTTGTGTTCGCTGTTTGTGTTGTTTCTGTGCCCGCGGCGCCGATAATTGTTGCAATAATATCCGACCTCCGACTGCACTCTGCAGGCACGTTTGGTTAACCTCGAAATCTGCCTCAAGGCAGCGTAAAACAATAGGACGATTCAGACAACAGCTCAAACTCAACAAGTGATCTCCGAATCATATCCAACTGTAGAAATTGAATTGTCTTTGAATATAGTTAAGCTGGTTCCAAGTCTGGCTTTTATCAACGTAAACGGGACAAACTTTCTACACTTGTGCAATATTCATGAATACTTGGTTCACATTCGCAAACTTAAAAAGAAATCACAAGAACTACGAAAAAAACCTTATCATTCAAAGTTCAAATTACGAATGGGTTACTCTTGAGCTCCAAGCAGAGGTTGGTGGCGGAAGATGTCGACCTTCTTGAATACGAAATGCCCCATTTCCTCTGTGCCGTCAGAGAGAAAACAAGGGATATAAATTGGACAATATCCCCCACTGACCTCTGCTTGGAGTTGGAGAGTAGAAAGTGTCTCAGTCTAACGCTCAAGTCTTAGCTACACTTCTAAGAACGCTGAAGCCTTTGGATCTTACCCTGAGACGAAACTTGAGAGTCCTTGTCTGGCAGCAGATTCTTGGAGAAGAATGGACAAGTTTGACCTTGCCAGACAGGTTCCCGGCACGGAATAATTCTCCCCCAAGGTCAGCCCCGTCATGGCGGATTCTCCGCACGCAGAACCCGGATGACCCCCAACATTACGTGCTAGTCAACATCATTAGTACCGTTTCGACGTACTCTCCTAGAAACTCCTCCAGCAACTCTCAAGCACAAGGAACCAAGAGTTAAATACCAAGAGAGACTCTTGACTTAAAAACGAACCATGTGTTACTCAGCACCAAGAGACCACGTCTAGCGAAATAATAGACGTAAAACGAGGACAAAAACAACAACAAATCAACATTTCATAGTCATAAACAGGACTCAGGAGAAGAAGGGTAAGAAAGGTGAAACTAAAGATATGCTCAACTTCAATACAGCTTTTAAGCGCTGTCAAAACAGCCCCCTCCCGTTGAACAGAAACTTCGGAATGTACACCTTACAGTTTTTGGCAAGTTCATGGTCGAAGAGAAAATTGCAAATTCCATGGTGGGTAATAATATAAGTCAGGCAATAACCTTAGCGTGGACTGACTCCAGAGTTAAGGAAGCTTGCAGGATGCAAAGCACAGTGGAGAAAGATCATATTTTCACCATTACCAAGAAGCGAGAAGAAGCCGAACTTTTGTGTTAGACTAGATTTGTGATACTTTTATATGTATATATCTTGACTTGTTGTGACCTGTACTTAGCTCGGTTGGGCAAAACTGTACAATAAAGGTCTTCATTCATTCATTCATAAAAAAGACTGAATGCAGCTATAGGACTTTTCAAAGATTGTAGATGCAGAACAAAGTGACTGATGATGATGATACTTGATAGATTGACTCCCTTGGCCAATTTTAAATTCTATGATTCCCGCACCCCCGTAGGAAGGCCTGATGGAGGCTACGATCCCCGCACCCCCGTAGGAAGGCCTGGTGGAGGCTACGATCCCTGCACCCCCGTAGGAAGGCTTGGTGGAGGCTACGATCCCTGCACCCCCGTAGGAAGGCCTGGTGGAGGCTACGATCCCCGCACCCCCCCTAGGAAGGCCTGGTAGAGGCTATTAAATGAAGTGGTGCGTGCCAGGGATAATAGCTCGTCCCTCCCGGCGACATGTTGTCATGTGGGTCCCCGCGCCGACCTGGCTGTCTGAGTCTGACAACCCAACAGACGGGTCTGGTCTGTTCTTCAAGCAGATGTTAGTATCGCGTCTGGCATAAATGTCCATCAACAAAAGCGCGCGTCTCCATCGCCGCTGGGTTTCCTCAGTTGTCTATCAGGCTGCTCAGTGGGGGACGGTAGTGTCTACCAGACTCCCGCCTGGCTGAATAGTAAAATAGGGGACTAGGAGTGTTGGCCAGCCTGGCGGTGAGAAATAACTCTTGTGGCCGGCCGACTCCCCTAGCGTACTATTGACTCTATTTTCCAATTTCTACTATTAGAACACCGATCCACGGAGCCAGGTAGAGGCTACCTAAAAAGCCCGACACTTGAAGCATGCTAAATTGGGTTGTGAATGTTTCCGTGCCAGGAATAATATATGGTCCCTCTCAGCTAATCTCCAAGCAGATCTGGTGGCGGTAAAAGATAATATCATATCAAAGATTGCGGAAGGAGTTTAGCCGCCAGAGGAGTTTCATTGGCCACAGCGGTGGTTACCCTCGATGTCCACGATACCACAGAATACAGGGTCACCAACGTGAAACTAAAGTAAGTAACGAGAAATTACTGTAAGAAATTAGCATGAACAGGGCGAATGACTTTCCAGAGATATCGGTGAATTATTACTGTTAACTCTGTTTACAGGCGAAATGTGCCCGGCGTTGACAAAACTAGTTCCGAGAACTTCTGGTTGTACTTATTGTGATGTATTGTCACATGAGACTGATGAGGTAATGACTATAATCACTGTAATTACCGCAAAACCACAGACCCACATCCCAGCAACACCGCAACACTCCCGTCCACACGTCACACAGGCAGGCAGAGAAGAAACAGGCGTCCGTGCGAATGTTAAACCCTGTCCGTCACGTCAGAAACAGAACAGGGCAAGTCTCTACCAGACTCCCGCCTGGCAGTATAAGGGGCCTTTGGCAAAGTTTAAACTCCAATCAGATCTTGAATGGCATAAGATAGTTCCAAACTGGCCATGGCGTGTAGTCAGCCAAAAGGTGTACATTTGCCTTGTAGCGAAACACACTCCTAAGCCTGCTTCACTCCTCTGCCAGCTTTTTGATTCTATCTTATGCTACCGTAGGATCTGCTTGGAGATTAGCCAAGTTAGGAATAAAGGCCTAGTACACAATGTAGTTAGTTAACTGGCCTAGGAGTGTTGGCCGGCCTGGCAAACTGTACTCCCCGGTCATCTAACTGCACTGACGTGTTTTCTGTTTCGTCGGGCCTATTTCTACTACTTGTCTGGTAGCCTGTGGAGCCTGATAGAGGCTAACAGGACATGCCTGTGGAGCCTGGTCGAGGCTAACAGGACATGTGTTCTTCATTCCGTACGCGTCGGTGGGTTTACGTTACGGCAGGCTGATCGGGAAAATTTGTGGTCTCCCCGGCACGCCCGAGGCAAAGCGCTAACACGGAGATCCATGTAGAACCACCCCTCCCCCTTCCTGTGTTCTCTGAAAAGCAACAAAAACGGCAGGGCACTTCGCGACAGGAGAACCCCGCAGCGTTCACCTGTGTCCAGTTCCACTCTGACGGTGTCTGACAGACTTGAGCTGTTGTAAATAAACATGTGTCCAGTTGTCTGCCACACACACACATGGATACACATGTAGCAACTCAGCCCTGTCACACAACCTGCCACACAAACTGCCACATCAGGCGGCGAGTCTTGCTACATCTGTCCGGGATTGCCACTCGGTATGTTAATCCTCGCTTATCCGTAACTTCAGTCCGTCTGTTTGTTTGGAAGTTTAGAAAGTTCAGAAAAATCGCCAGACAACCCACAACAGTTCGGCATGCCTACCCGGCACGTTACACCGATGTCGGGACGGTCTGTTGGGTCAAGTTTCCCACAGGAATGTCTTAGACGACGGTTTTACTTAAAAACGTGTCTTCAAGACTGCCAAAGACGCCTCAGTCGTGCGGCTTCCGACCCTAAGAGTCTCCAAGACAAATATCTTTAACTAAACTCTTAGGTGGATCCAGGTGCCTCCAAGGCTCTGGAATTTTCCGCTTCAGTAATTTCAAATCTCCGGAGTCGAAATTGTTATAATTAGGATAACATTGTGTCCATTAAGGTAAACAAAGACTGCTGGGACGGCTTATGTGTCAAAGCGAATCTACAGTTGATCGCGCAAGGGGAAAAAAATTGATTGTTGACAACAAGCCAAAAGTAAACAAAACAATCCAGAAGTGTCACAACAACCCTTCTCACCTGTGTGAGGTAATCACGTACCTGTGCGGATTGTCTCAGAGTCGCACCTGTCCTCCCCACGTGATATTTCCCGTCTTTAAGAGTCGCGGTAAGAAGTTGGGAACACTCCGTGAAAAGTGCGGCCGTCTTGCCCAACTGTTGGTCTCCTACTGGAACGGGCTGCCCCGCGGCGCAGGCGCGGAATGCACTACAGGCTCCGCCCAGCCGAACCCTGTGACGTCACGCATTTTTGCATGACGATGACGGACAGGTGACGTCATACCTGTGCACTCACCTGAGGGACCGTTCGTTTTCCTTGAAGGTGATGGGAGTAAATATACTAGTGCGTGGGCATGCCTATTACTATTATGAAATATTAATCTCTACTAGACTATCTACGCTGTCTATACGCATTGCCTGGGGAGTTTGTCCACCAAAGAGTTTTCGGTTGGGTAGGAGCAAGGAGATTGTTAAAATTTCATTGATAGGAGCAAGGAGCTCCAGTTGG